>NC_065562.1:198377-498377 GCF_022605725.1 Anthonomus grandis grandis | reverse complement strand
GGCGGGGTTTGTTTCAGCTGATGCCTGATAATATGGTATGCTTGCCCAAAGATATCCTGGTCTAATTCGTCACACAGGGCTTTCCACTTCGCTTTCTTGGCTTTTTTAATAGCATTATTTACTTGTGTTCGTAATTCTTTGTAAACGTTTTATAGGCGTTTCCTGTTAGCTTCGTTTTGGCTTTCGCGTAGGTATTTCCTTCTAGCTTTTTTGGTGGAATAAATTTTATCGTCAATTTCATCACTCCACCAGTATGGGAGTTGATAATTCTCGTCTGCTCTGCGTCGTGTTTTGGATTTGCCGTATGTGCATTCTATGATTTCTATTATTTCATTTATACTTTTGTGGCTAAGATCTCGATTTATCTTCGTCTGTATATTTTCTTTGAGTTTTTGCGGAATTACTTGGCTGATGTAAGTGTTTTTTCTTCCAGAAGGAGTTTTGGGTTTTATGTTGATCACTATAAGTTTATGATCGCTCAGACTTATTTCATCATGCTGTACGTGCCATGTGATGTTGTGCGTCGCAACAAGGTTCTCTGAGACTAGGGTTAGATCGATGAAAGATGTGCCAGTTTTCCGCTCCAGTGTTGGGTAAATTCCGTCATTTAGTATAATCAGTCCGGTAGTTTCTATAGCATTGAGTAGGACATCTCCTCTCCGATCTGTGACATTTCCTCCCCAAACTGTGTTTTTGGAGTTGAAGTCTCCGCATATAATAACTGATGCTCCTTGGATTGTCATCTTTTGTCGGATGTGCAAGAATAGTGACGAAATAAAATCCTCGAATACTTCCATTGCTGAATTGGGTGATATATACACTGAATATATGAATGTGTCCTTGGATTGTATGCATACAAAGTTTTGAAATTTCTCCAGGCGATGAATGGGTATTTTGTTTTGGCTTGATTTTACAACTTTTACTAGTGAGTTCAGTTCAGGTAACGTAGATTTGTAGATTCGAGGGTGATCAGTTTTAAGCATACTTTTATTTGGTTCCTGTAAACACATTAGGTCGCATTTTAGCCTGAGCGCCGTTGCCTCGGCGAGATTTACTGAGGTAGCTTTTCTTTGTGTATTTACTTGGATAATACCTAAACTAATAGGATCTTGTGGAGTTGCCATGGGTTAATTTTGGGCATTTTCTAGCGCCTGTTTCCTGTTATATCTTTCGAGACGTAAGGCAATCCTAAAAGATCTGCACTTATAGGTTCCAGGTTGGTGCCCTTCTTGGTTGCAAGTAGGACAATAGGTTTTTTCGTTTTCACAGTCTTCTTTCCGATGACCTTTATCACCGCATTTAAAACACTTGTTTGTCATGTCCTTTGTAGCATTTGGACAGAGCCACGAACTATGGAACATATTGCCAACATTTGAAACATTTTTTAACTGTTACTTTCTCCTGAACTCGGCATTCGGAGAAACCTACCCTTATACTTGACATTTTTATAAGGTTTATGGCTTTTGCCTCTTCAACTTCTACTACTGCGGTCTGCCCACCATATGGGTTTGTTGTCATTTTTATAATTGCTTCCTCAGCTTTATCAATAACATTTGTCTTTATTAATTGTTCTGTCACTTCGTCGACATTTGCAATGTCGTCGATATCCCTGATAAATATTGTTTTCTTTTCATTATTTTTGCCTCCAGCTATGCGAATTTTTCCAGTAGTAAACGTATCCTTTATTTTATTATGTAGTTGCTTTGTAAGCGAGTCCTCTTTTATTTATAGGAGCAAATTACCATTCGTCGTTTTTCGGACATGCCTAACTCCTTTTGATAGCTCCGGATCTACGCTCTCTTTTAGAATTTTCAGCATATCAGAGTACGACCTCCCTTCAATTTGCTCTATGATAATAGCCTCTCCTTTTTGTTGTTTTTTGTTGGCGTTGCTTTTTAGCGTGCCTATTGTATGAATTAGTTTTACTTTTACCTGGCAGTCTTTAAGGGCACATTCGCACATTTTCCTAAATGCTTGGGAGTTCATATAGCTTGGAGAGATAATTGTTGCTTCCTCTGCCACGACATCTAGTAGAACGTGTTTAATTTCTTTCAGAATTTCATATATATTTTTATTGCCATCTTCATTTTCCGGCTCATATACAATTGTAGTTGATTTATTCCATGATTTCATTTCTTTTGTTGATCTGACCTTATATATAGTTTTTTCTTCCAAGGTAGTGTAGAAACCACCTTCGCATTGTGTCGGATCTTCCTCGAGTAGTTCTGGAAACAGATTTAGTATTTCAATTTCTAGCTTGCTTTTTTTCTCCGTATTTTTTCTGTTTTGTTCTCCATTTGGAAACAAAATTAAGTGATTTGGCCTACGTCCTAACGTATGTCGTTCTTCTTCGGTTGTTTTCGTAAATGCTGTAGGAGCCCATGTTAAATATAACAGTTTTTCAACTTCTTCGTATCTATCAGTATCCCTACCTTCAATTGTATTTATTGTGTTATCTATATTTTTCTTACATGTTTTACATCTTTTGTTTGTTGTTTTTATTTGTAGTTGGCTTTCTAATCGGTTTATTATTTCATTCTTTTCAATTATAATTTTTTGATTTTCTTTGATAGTTTCTTTTATTTTTGTCTCATAGATGTTTCTTTTATAATCCATCACAGTGCGTCCTATGAGTAATTTTAAATCCTTCGATAGATTTTTAATTGTTTTGTGTACATTTTGTGTGTCTTGTCCAAATTTATTTAGCTCCATAATCTTATCTTGTAGATTTTGTAGGCTTTCACTCGGTACTATGTCGTTAAGACCTTTCAGATTAAATGGTAAGGTGCCCTCCCCAGAATCCGAGGGGCAGACCTTCCTCTTAGAGAAGGTGCGGGATTCTGCGCTTGAAGCGCTACCCGCCTGGGGTACAATTCCTTGTTTCTTATCCATTTCCAAGAATTTAGCGTTTAAGGTCGCTAACCTTTGGGTACTTTACTCAGGTTCCCCGGTCCCTTCTCGTTTTCCATTTTTGCTGTTCCATGTTCATTGCCGTGTCGTATGGAAAGAAAAGAAGCCTCCTAGCCCTCGTGACCTAATAGCGTCGGAGGGGAAAAGACAACTGCTCCCAAGGAGCAGGGGAATGAGGATTGAGTTTAACAGGTAAGCTTGGATAGTTTAAGGTAAGTATTTAGGAGACGTTTTGAAGAGAAAACGCCTGAGCCGTCCTTAGCAAACAGACGTCCAACCTTGGTCAATAATATTGTTCAAGATCGGAAGGCTGTCTGAGCCCCCTCCACCGAACAACAAGGTCTAGCGGCTCCCCAAGGAGGAACCCAACCCAACCCAACCCAACCCTTTTTTTTTTTTACCGACGAGAAAATGCATTTACGCACGCCCCTCTACAGAGGGGGAGTGTGGGGCTCACCCATCCTGGGATGGTACTACCTACTAAAAACTCGTCCATTTTTATTTTAACATGCCAAACAGCTGGTGCGAAACACCTTTGTGGCTTGCATCACTCCAGCCGCCGCGCCGCTGACTCTTATTATTAGTCAGTGTAAACTGTTTACACTTGATAACGGTTGGAGATACTTACCAACCGAAACGTCGTGTTACAATAAATAAATAAGACAATGCAAGTCCGACAAGATGTTTAGCCCCAGGTTGTACAGCCATAAAGCATGATAGATTCGGTTACTCTATAGAGCAGCATTCTTTTAGAATATCCAGGACCTCCTATGTTTGGCATTATCTTTCCGAGTTCCAGCGTCTTAAGATCCGCTTTTTGCAGGCCATGGTGACATGCGGGCCAAAGTATAGATTATTGCCAATTCTCACCCCTAAGTAGTTTAGGTATGGCATTGGCGTTACTGTTGATCTTCCGACCATGAAAGAAATATTTCTACGGTCTCTTTTTCCGTTTAAGATGACGACTTCGGTTTTTTCTGGGGCTATGTTCAACTCGTGAGCATTCATCCAGTTTTTTTCTATCGCGGTGTTGGTCTTGTCAATTAGTTCCATTTCATTTTTTGCGCTCACTGTGATTGCAATATCGTCTGCAAAAGCAATTATCTTAACTCCTTCAGCTAGTTTAAGTTTAAGTACTCCATCGTATAGCAGGTTCCACAGCGTCGGACCGAGAACAGACCCCTGCGGAATACCTGCAGAAAGTTTTCTTTTGTGTCTGCCATTATACTGGATATATCGCTTATTTAAGTAGTCCTGGATAACGTTTATAAGATAAGGGGAGAAACTCCGTTTTCTTAACTCCCTGGCAATGTGGTTCCATGATGCGCTATTAAAGGCATTTCGAACATCCAGTGCCACCAGCACGCACCATCTGTCCCCATTTATACCGTCCCGGCCTAGCCAAGTGTTGTTGCCATACTCTAGCACTTTCTGAACTGCCTGAATAGTACATCTGCCCTTTCTGAATCCGAATTGGTTTTCTTCTAGTTTTCTTTCCCCTATCATCTTTGCTTCGAGTCTTGTTTTAATTAACTGTTCAAGCAATTTGGCTATAGTATTTATGAGGCATAAAGGCCGGTATGAGGTTGGTTGGCCAAATGCTCTTCCAGGTTTTGGCACCAATACCAGCCTAGCCAACTTCCATTGATCAGGAAAGACTTGCCTCATGAGAATTTCATTAAAGGGGTCTAGAAGCAGCTGAGGTAGTTCTTTGGCTATTTCTGCGAGTACCTCTGAGGGCACCCCATCAGGACCTGGTGCTTTCCCCTTTTTCATTTTCTGAGCCGCTTCGCTCAGCTCTGCCATCGTGAAAGGCTCTGGTGATTGACCGGTTGCGTATTCACCGACCATCTAGTGTTAAGACCGTAATAAGGATTCATCGACGCTGATTGGTCAAATTTAATTTGAGATGACGTATTAGACGTATGTCGATACTTAAAACTCTTAAACTCGAACTCGTGTTCGTGGTTCGTTTTTCGTTTGTTCAGCGTTGTAGGGTGTTGGGAAAACAGGCAAATAACACAATGGACATTCGACACACTCCCGAAGCTTCCCCCGAAGCGACTCCGTGAGCGCCCGAACAGGGTGACCTCGACACCTAACACACCGCTCGGAAATACTCGATTATGTTGAGACGAGAGAGACAACAAATCGGAAATCAATTACCAGAATACGTACCGAAAAAACCTTTCGAGACACTGAATTATCGGGGTTGCCAGCACTATTATTTTACAGGTAATATATTATTTTTTTAGGTGATCGAATAGTGTATTCCATTCGATAAATCCTTAAAAAAAATAATTAAGAAACAAAACTAATTTCAATAGCTGTCTTATTATTCTTTTTAGTATATGTTTCCTATTTAAATTGCAGTTTTCAATTGGCGCTAAGACCGATGCTTCTAAGTCTTGGCTCTTGACAACCCTGAAAACCCGCTTTCTGTAATATCCATCGAGTGATTCCCCGAAACCAAAACTTCAGCTTTGCTTTTTTGCTTGGCTTGCGAATCTTGGGTTGGATGGGATTGGGTTAAGTATGGTTGGGTTGAGTTGTATTAGGCTGGGTTGGGTTGGTTGGGGCTGAGCTGGGTTGGTAGTGATTTTTTTTTTATATAAAAAGGCGCTGGGTGCAAAAAGGACCTGTTGGGTGAATAATCATTTTTCATAAGAAAAACTGATTGCGCAAAAAAGAAACGAACAGGGGTAAAATTTTAATATTTTTTATTTTCTTTTTTCAAATGATTGAAAAATGATTGAGTCTCCGACAACGAATTTATAATAAATACGACATACATTAACTTTTGTAACTGTTTAATTTTTTAAATTCGTACAAAAAAACGGCGTTCGATAGGATAAAATAAAATTGAAAAAATTGAAATTTTTGGTCTCCGACAATGAAATTATGATGAATACGACATTCACTATCCTGTGTACCTGTCTTTTTTTTTATCTTGAAAATGAGTAGTCGATAAGATAGTAAACTGTTACCGTAATTTATATACATTCCAGCCCTGACAAAACTCAACAATATGAATGAAAACTTGGCTCAATCTAAATAAGGCTATAATATATGATATTCTCTAAGAACCTGTTTCTTTTCCTACTTATAAATATTATTAACTAATAACTCATTTCACTTTTTTACGACACCGATTCAGAAGTAATATGAGTCACAAATTACTTGATAGCAATAAGTGTGTGTATAAGTAAATTAAAAACTGTGTAGTCTATTACAGTCCTTTTGGTTATTCAGTTTATTATATTTAAGCTGACACACTATATTTTATAATCCAAATATCCTCGGAGGCATATGACTTCATCAAAATCATCCAGTTTCTCCAGCATATTATCCTAAATTGCACTTTTTCAAGTTTATTATTCAAAAGTAGTAAATATAAACACTATTACCACACCTATGCAAGTCAAATGGAACTTTGTTTGCCACAATTTTTAATGAAAAACATGCTTCCACAAGATCAAAAACTTGCACTTTCCCAAGTGATGGTACGTTTTTTTTGGCGTCAAATTCCTCTTCACTTCGCAATAAGTATAATGCAGGTATTTAATGTTCTAAGAAGAAGAATCACAGGATAGGAGGCCAAGTAGTAAATTACACAAAGTTAGTTATAGTATTTCTTAATCAGTATCAGGAAGTATCATCCCAGGTCCTTTGTAGTTATATTTTAAAGCTTCAAATATACTGAAGAACTCACAACTCACAAATTAATAACTTTTGGCAAACTATCGATAAATATAAACTAATTATTGTAAGCACGACTCGAATGTAAACAAAATAATATACCTACACCTAACCTTATTTTTTTGTATTAGATGACAACACTACAGCTGAAAACATCTTATCGGACTTGCATTGTCTTATTTATTTAATGTAACACGACGTTTCGGTTGGTAAGTATCTCCAACCGTAATCAAGTGTAAACTGGGTCATCAATATCAAGTGTAACCCAGTTTACACTTGATAACGGTTGGAGATACTTACCAACCGAAACGTCGTGTTACATTAAATAAATAAGACAATGCAAGTCCGACAAGATGTTTTCACTGTACCATTGTCTACCACCTTCAAAAACAAACACTACAGCTATTTCGAATAAAAATTGGCTGACGTGTAAAAGACCCATCCGATCATACTCGAACGTTTAAAATATTTCGCGGGTATTGTGTCGAATGTCCATTATGTCGAATGACGATTGTGTTGAATGCACCCGTCTCGGGTGTTGTTGTTTTTAAAATCTCAAAATGTATGATTTAACAAATGTAATTACGAAACTAAACGAGACCTTTTGTGTTGTGCTAGAGAAGTCCGAAAAAGCATGTGCTACTTTGCGGGCCAACGTTAATTCTGATGAAGAGGTTCAAGCATTTTTGTTGGTATTTAGCGACATAACCAAAACAAATTGGATCGTACATCATAATGTACCTTCTTCACAAAGGTAGGTGCATTATATTATTCCTTGTCTATGGGTAGGTGCTTGACAGCATACGAATTAATTTGGCTCTTTGTATTTTTTTAACGATTTTTTTATACACATTTCTTACCTTACTAATATCCTTTTAGAATGGTGTTTCACAAAGCTTGGTTATGTCATCACAGTTGTAAACATAAGTCCATCCACCAGAAAACAGAGAGAAATACTGGATGTAGCGCTGCATTGGATATTAAAATCAAATTGAATACTGTTAACACTCGCCGCAGTGATAAATATTTGGCTAGATCTCCACCACTATGTGCAGTTGTGAGATTTAAAATTGAGCACAACCACAATATTAATACAAGTAGTGTTTTAAGATTACTTAGGGTATCAAAAGAGGTATGTGTGGCAGCTGTACCTACTTAGGTATTTATATAATTATATATATATATATATATATATATATATATAAATAATTTTATTTGATTTAATTTTTTTAGACCATTTCTATATTTGAACTGCGGTAGCTCAGGTGTCTCGGAATTTCAAAGGTGGTGCAGCTATTCGCGTTCAACCAACTTCTATTGCACGATGAAGAAATGAAGTCAAGGGCTCAAATAGCTGCTGGACGCCCTCCAACAAAATTTAAGTCTAACAGAGTTAAAAAAAGGCCAAGAAATTTACATAAAAATATTATGGCAAATTTACCCCGTGCCAAATCTCATGGTAGGTAACTAATCAATAAATTGGTAGATGCTAACCTTTTTGTGTATTGATATTATCTAATTTTTCTAATATGAAAATAAGATTGTTAATCAAACCCAATGTTACGTTCTGTGTTGTTATGTATCTTTGCAATGTGCCAGAGTTATCTACCTTATTTTACATTTTATTTTCAATGTATGAAATAAAGAAGTTCGATATTATAACAAATTTATTTATATTATTTATTCTTTTTATACAGTTTCTTACAAGTTTAACAAAATAAATCATTTATTTACTGACAGAAGGATCTTTCACTCGCTTTACAACGTAACATTCTTGATCATTGTCAAACTCAAAATTTCATTCTTCATAAAAAGTTGTTAAAAAACCACAATCAATCAAACATTATATTTTTTATAAAATTTCACAATATCTACATCTTTACATCAAAAATACGGATCACGAGCAGAAAAAAGTAGTACCTAGTGTTACAGTTTTTTTTTATAAATGATTAAATTTATCTAGTTATAGTTGAAATTAAATTGAGTAATGCAATCTTATGCCCACAAAATCATAAAGATTAAGAGAAATAATTATTTAAATTAATTAAACAACCCCTAAAATAAAACTCATACTATTCAATTTGTAAATGTTTATTGATTATAATAAGAAAAAATAAAAGAAACAAAATGTGATTCACCCTAAAACCCAAAATATAACTAAACAGAACACTTCTCGTCATATTAACACAGGTACACAAATAGTTAATCATGTAATGGGCACAAACACTTTATACGGCACTAAATTGTTTTATTGTTTTTTTTAATTGAAATTTATCACGAAAATTAGTCCAAAATAGTTAAAATTCAACTATAAAAAACTTAAATTAGATGTTCACTCCAAAATTCATTTACCTACCTAATCGATACTCAAATCTTGACCAATCAGCGTCGATGAATCCTTACTACGGTCTTAACACTAGATGGTCGGTGAATACGCTGACCGGTTATTCTGGTATGCATGTATTGTTTGGATGGAAACATAACATTTATTGCATCATCCACGTTTTCTTTGGCCAGTTTCACTGGGTTTCCAAGACCAAATTTCTTTACAACTACTTGATAGGCCTGTCCCCAAATATCATTTTCAAGCTCATTACATAGCTCTTTCCACATTTTTAGTTTTTCTTTTTTTATTTCGCCTCGTAGATTTTTTCTCGCTAATTTGTATTCTTCCAATGCAGTTTCCTTTTCGACATCGTTGGTTGATCCTGCTCTTAGGATTCTTTGTTTTATCCGCCGTTTTGCTATACAGGCGTTCCTTAATAGCTCAATTTTTTCGTTCCACCAGTACACAGTGCCTTTCCTACTGGGACCATGGATCTCCTGAGTAGAGCTACGGTGCAGTTTCCGGAGTATTTCCCCTAGCTGGGCTGGAGTAAGGGGTATTTGGCAACTGTGCCTTGTGAATGGCTTCCCTTAATAGTTGTTTATTAAGGCAGGTTTCGGGACGTAGAGAAATTTTACGAGTAGCCTGGCTTCTGATTTTAAATAATATGTGCCTATGTGGAGTTAATGGCTCATTATCCAGGATTTCCCAACTGTGCATTTTCCTGGCAAGGTTTTGGGTCGTAAAAGTTAAATCTATATGGGATTCAGTTTGTCTTCTTATAAATGTTGGGTTTCCGTCGTTATGGATCACGAGACCCAATCTTGCTGACGCTTTTAAGAGACTTTGCCCTCGATTGTCGGTGATAGGGGATCCCCATTCGGTTGATTTTGCATTGAAATCGCCTACAATGAGTGATTCTCCTTTTGTACCCCGGATGAGTCTCATCAAGTCGTCGATTTGGTTATCAAAAACATTTATTATCACGTTTGGCGATACATAGAATCCGTAGATTGTAAAGTCTCTGATCTGGACTGCTATTATACCATCTGCTTTCGTTATTTCTTTAATCTCGAGGTTCTTGTTGGCAAAATAAATTGCTACGTCAGCTCGTCGATCCGTGATCCAGGAAGACTTGCTTGCTATCTTTTTGTTTGGTTCATTCGCGATAATCATGTCGACTTCATGTTCCATCGCGGTCTTCATTGCCATATCGTGTGCACGTGGAGACCTGTCTGCATTGACTTGTAGTATCGTAATCATACTTATAAAAGAATAAAAATAATAGATCTATCTAAAATATATTTATTGGTATCACAGATGGTGTTTGGTATCACAGTAAGTTGTTTATATCACAGTAAATTATCACTTTCCGTTCTGGCGTAGGCCGCTTTTCTAGTTGTTGCGAGCGCTCTTTTAAATACAGTGCATCTTTCGGTTCCATACTTGTGTCCTTTAACATTGCACATCGGATAGTTTTCTTCATTTGCGCATGTGCTAGCAATGTGCCCCTCTTGTCCGCACTTGTAGCACGAGTTACTTCGGTTTGGTCCGTCGCATTCCCTCATATGATGGTCGTACGACCAACATTTGGAACATCTGGAAACTTGGAGTCTCTTCTCCAGATTACAATTTGTCATACTAACCCTTAGAATGCCTTGTTGCGATAGAAGCACAGCTTTTTCTTTATTTATGGTTACAGTTACTGCTAGAGTGTTATCCCGGTTTGGTCTTAATTCGCTCAGCTTTATTCATCTTCATCAAGGCTCCCTACTTTTTCCTCTATTTCTTCCTTTATTTCCTCTTTCGTTGTAGTCAGGTCCATTCCTCTCAGATGAAAAGTTTCGTTTGCTTTAGTTTCCTTGCCCCCATTGACGCGGACCCTTGCATTAGCAAAACTTTTATTTACTACGTCTTTTATATGTTTTACAGCATTTTTGTCTTGTTCAGTAACGATAAGAAGTTTTCCCTCTCTTGTAGTTCTCATAGATTTGATAGCCTTGCTAGTCGCTGAGTTTTTTAGTTTGTTTTTGATACCAGTTACCAAAGTCCTAATATCCTCCTTGTCTTCAATTATCAAGGCGCAGGTTGAGCGTTCCTTCCTTGTGGCGGTTTCGCTTCCTCTGATATAGCTACTTGTTGTATATATTTCCAAGTTCGTTTTCGTCCCGTAAAAAACCATTTCGTACATTTTCCTAAGGTGCTCTATGTTTAGTAATTTAATGTGATGCAAAGCCACATGTTCATCATTTATAGTGTCTTCTTTTAGTCTGTTCAGGTTTTCCCAAAGGTCTTCTTCCGTCCCGGTAAGCGATATCCTGACTATTTTCTGGCATGATGAATTAACTACGTCGTGGTATTTGATATTTGTTATACGGTTGACGACTTCATAATTTCTTTTAATTTCTCTCAGCTCTGGGTAGCGGTCCCTATATAACTTTTGGATGCTTTTGTCCATAGATGTATCATCACTTTCGGTCAGGACCACTTTCACTGTGGTATCCTTTGTTTCGAGTGGGTTTCCTATTTTCACTTCTGTTTTTTGGAAGCAGTTCTGAGCCCACTTTAGGCCTTTATATTGTTCCCAGGTAATATAGCTTCTTCCTTCTGGCAACTCAAAAACAAGTTTTTCATTCATCTTGCCCCAGGCTCCTGTCTTTCTTTCTAGTTCTGCTAGTTTTTCCTGTAGTTTTGTGTTTTCTTCTTTCAGTGTCTCTAACTCTCCGCTGATCGCATCTTTCCGTTCTTTCATTTTATAAGCATGGTATTGTAGCTGCATTACTTCTTCATTTAATATCTGTTCCTGATTTTTCGTTTCCCTTTTGTAATTCTGGAAGTCGCACTCGATTTTACTGGCAAACAGCTTCAGCGATCCCGCCATTGTCTTTACAGATTTGTGCGCGTTTTGAGTCGCGCGTCCAAATTGAATTAATTCTTCTATCTTTGTTCTTAGTTCTGTTAGACTTCTTTCCATCTCTTCTTCTTCTGTTCTGATATAGTCCCGCTTCGGGTCTGGTGCCACCTCCTCAAAAGAGGTATCTTGTCGTTTTCTCTTTTCCATTATCGTGGTAAAAAAGTTTCCTAGTTGTCCCGTGCCTGCCGAAGTTAATGTGGGTTTATCCATCGACGATGTTGAGCCTCTTCTTTGTAATTCCGGTAAATCAAAATTCCGTTCTATTGATCTTCTACGCTCATTTGGGTCTGCAAGTTTGTGTAAAAGCTGACGTTCCTGGTCATCAAAATGATGTTGCCATTTGCTTTCACTGTCACTTGATTTCTTTTCTACCCCAGTAGAACATCCACCTTCCTGCCTGGTGTCCACAGAGAGGCTTCTTTTTGACGCGGTAGCTGTGTCACCAAGGCCGTCCCTCGTCGAAACGACCTCAGCCTGTACTGGGGTTTCCGAATCCACCTGCACCGTACGGTTTAACAAAATACGATCCATATCAGAAAACAATTTTGCATTTTATGCCTACTGCCAGGCAATCCTTTAACTAAGCCAGGTCATCATCAGTGTATATATATATATATATTTTTTTTTTTTGTTATATTATAGACGGGATGGGAAGAGAAGGGAACCTCCTAGCCCTCGTTACCTAATAGCGTCAGAGGGGAAAGATCATCTGCTCCCAGGGAGCAGGGGAAAGCGGAATGATTTTAAAAAGGTAAGTTTGGATAGTTTAAGGTAAGTATTTAAAAGACGTTTTCGAAAAGAAACGCCTGAGTCGTCCTTAGCAGACAGACGTCCAACCTCGGTCAAATACTGCTCGAGATCGGGAGGCTGTCTGTACCCCCTCCACCAACGACAAGGTCCAGCGGCTCCTCGAGGGAAAACCCAACCCAACCCAACCTTTTTTTTTTTTTTTTTTTATAGAGGTTTGGGAAAATCTGCAAATCAGATTGTCCCCTGAGCCTTGTTGTTCTGTTCGCCCAGGGGAATGTGGGGTTGGCAAGGTCGCAGAGGTGATTTCCCGACCCACTAAAAACCCTTTCCTCTTTTTCCTGCCACATCTACCCGGACCCGCAAATTAACGCATTTCCTCAGGTAGATGCCGGATGTGTCCCTCTCTTTTTTTTTTTCTTTAATTTTATTATTGTTGTTCTTCCCTGTATTTCTGGGATAGGATGTCCGTCGCCATTTTATTTATTGCATAGTAGTTCTCTTTATTCTTGGTGGCAATTTGTAAGAAATTATTAGCAGTTATATTTATATTACCCCCACAAGTGCGTTCAGGGCATTTCTATTATTCTCCCATCTAGGGCACCAAAACATTGTGTGTTCTACTGTGTCATATGGGTGCTTACAGTAGTTGCATGATGGGTATTCTTTTTTTTTATTTCATGAAGATAGCTCCCGAAACTTCCATGTCCAGTAATTATTTGTGTCAGGTAGTGACTTAGTTGCCCATCTCTTCTTTTTACCCATGTTTTCAAATGCGGAATTAGTTTGTAGGTCCAGCGTCCCCGCTCAGATGCTTGCCATTCTTCCTGCCATCTTTCCATTGATCTCTCCCTTTCTTCTTTCCTTGAAGTATTTGTGACTGCATCATTTAGAAATAGAAGGGTTCTTTCTTCTGCCAGTATGTGCAACGGTATCAGTCCTGATATGACCAACAGGGCTTCCGTTGAGACCGTTCTGTACGCAGAGCATACCCTCAGAGCCATTATCCTTTGTGCGCTTTGTACTTTTTTTTTATTATTCGTTACAGCCATTGCAGAGCTCCACGCTGGTGCCCCATACATTATAGTATTTTCGCACGCATAGGCCATCACCTTCCTTTTTGAGGAGGAGGGACCTCCAATATTTGGTAGGATTGCTTGCAGAGCTTTTGTTATGCGATGAGCCTTTAGGCAGACGTTTTTTATGTGCCGATTCATGGAAAGGGGACGATCTATGTGGAAACCTAGGTATTTCACTTCTTTTTTGGGAGTGATCTCCGTGCCCCCAAAATGGAACTTGATGTGGCTAACTTTTTTTTTGCAGCTTAATAGAATTGCCTCGGTCTTTTCTGTTGCCACCGTAAGGTCGTGCCTGTACATCCAACTTTCAATAAGATTTAGCGTAATATCCGCTGCCTTCATCAGGTCGTATTCGTTTTCTTGTGTGCAGATAACCGCAAGGTCATCTGCGTAGCATACCAGCTCAGTTCCCTCGGGGACCGGAAGCTCCATGACACTGTCATAAAGCACGTTCCATAGAGTCGGACCCAGAACCGATCTCTGTGGTACCCCTCCGAATACTTCCCTTTCATCCTCTCTAGACAGGGTTATCCGTCTGTTATTAAGATAGCTGATTAATATATTTATCAGGTATGGACTTACTTCCCAGTTATGCAGTTCTTTTATAATGAGTTCCCACGAAGCACAATTGAAAGCATTCTTGACGTCTATTAAGATGAGCACGTTGTGTCTGCCGGGTCTTCTCGTAGCTAGTTCTATAACTCTTCTCATTGCGTGCGTGGTTGATTTCCCTTTAATGAAACCGTATTGGTTTGGGTGCATGCCATTTTTTTTGTTAATTATCTCACTCCAAAGTCTCTTGTTTATTATTTTTTCATATGTTTTTCCTATTACGTCTATAAGGCAGACGGGTCTGTATTTTGGTGGATCGTTCGGTTCCTTCTTAGGTTTTTCTATAAGTACCAGTTTCGATTTTCTCCACTCCTTAGGGAAGTTGCACTCTTGTAGAAAATGATTAAAGAACTGTCGGAAGTATTGTACGTTGTGCGAGATCAGTGTCTTGATTACTACTGGTGGTATATTATCGCATCCTGGTGCCTTGTTAATTTTGATACTTTGACATGCATCCATTATTTCGGAGTCTTTTATTAGCTCGCATTTGTTTATGATGGTTGGTACTTTACTCCGCGTTGTCTTGACTTGTCGGTCGCACATGAAGAGTGTATTGAATTGGTGGATTTTCTCCTCTGGCGTCATTTGTACTGAGGGTGGTTTTTTATTCAGTTGGGAGATTATAATTCTATACGCGTCTCCAAAAATATTTTCTTGGAGTTCGTCGCATAGCTTTGCCCATGATTTTTTTTTAGCATTTCTTATTTTGGATGTTAGATCCTTCTTTGCCTGCTTGTAGCACTCTTTGTATGTTTCTCGCTGCTCCATGTCTCTTGTCTCTCTCTGAAATCTTCTTCTTTTTCTCTTCACCTCTATAATGTTTGTTTGAATAGTCTCACTCCACCAGTAGGGCATTTGAAACTCTTCATTGCATCGCACCGTGGGGGTGGTTTCGTGATATGCCGCTCTGATTATTCTTGTCATTCTTTGTACGTCGTGCGGTGTTGATTTCCCATTTATTTTTTTTTTGAAGTTTTTTGTCAATTTGATTTTGTTTATTTCTCCGTATTTATATGTTTTTTTTTTGTTGTTTTGATTTTCAGGGATATTAGTGAGAATGAACTTGTGTTCGGTTATGTCGGGATCTTCCATAACCTGCCATGTGGGCTTTTGTTGATATATTTTTTCGCACGCTATTGTTAAATCTATGTATGACTGGACAGAGGTTCTCACAAAGGTTGGGAGCCTACCATCATTCAGTATTGAGAGTTGATTTCCTTCGCACCATTCGAACAATTCTCTGCCTCTATTATCCGTTTGTTCTCCGCCCCAGAGTTCATGTTTGGAGTTAAAATCTCCGGTGATAAGCATTTTGGTAAAAGGGTATTTCATGGTTATTTCTGTAACGGCGTTCTGGAGTTCATTAAGATGTTCATTGAACCTTTCAAAGGTAATATTTGGACTAATGTACGCTGATATGACATATGTCGATAAGTCTTAGGCTTATGTAATACAACCCAGCCTTGTATTCTAGAACGGATAGATTCTTGTTTAGCTTTACTATCAGAGCATCGAAGTTTTTGTTTGGATAGTAATTCGTATTATTACTGCTACATTTTCTTTTGATTGGTTCCGTAAAACAGATAATGTCGCATTTATTTGTTATTGCTACAGCATCCGCCATATCATATACAGGGATACTGCGAATGGCATTAATTTGAAGAATTCTCATTTTATATTGTTATTACAGATGGGGTAGTCGCTGTTATCCCAGATTGCGTTCCAGGTGCTTTTGCTGCTGCAGTTTTCGTCACAGGTCATTAATCTGCCTGGCGCTTTTTTTCTTACGCTTGTTCGCCTATTTGGTCTTCTTGCTACGCTAAAGGCATTTCGAAACTCGTTACATCGACTTGTGCCTGTTTTATGGTCTGCTCCATCGCAGAGTAGACATTTCGTTCTATTATGACAGTCCCGCGATGTGTGTCCGTTTTCGCCACAATTATAACAGAGATCTCTTCTGTCTGGTCCTTGGCAGTCTTTCGATTTATGTTGAAAGCTCCAGCACCTGCGACAAGTGTGAACATCCACCCTTTCGGTTACCCTACACACAGACATCCCTATTTTTAATTTGGAAGTGGACATTATTTTTTGACTGATTTCCCTTGTTACTTGTATTGTGGCATTTAGCATATCGGCATTTGCGTTTGGTCAAATATTCCCTATTTTAAGTTCCTCCTCATTTAGACATCTCCCTACATGATTCTGAATACCTGTTATAATGTCTGTCTTCGTAATCGTTACTTCCATGTCTCTAGTGAATAAAGTATGCATTCGCTCATTATTTCCAAGAATATGCATCTTGCTCGACTCCTTGTTCAGGCTCAGTTGTAGTCTATTGTGTATTTGTCGTGCTGCGTTTGCATCGCTGTTTAGCGCTAGTATGACTTTTCCATCTCGGGTTTGCCTTACCTGTTGTATAGCTTCTGCTGCTGGGGTGTTTGTAAGGGAGGTTTTTATATCTGCAACTACGTCTTTGAATGAACTCGTAGGGTCTTCTATGATAATTGCACAGGTATTTTTTTTTATTCACTGGGTTCATCTTGGCATTTTCAGATTTTGTAGTGTAGATGGTGGCGCGTTGGTCTGTACCATGGAAGATGCTTTCAATGATCTTACGGAGGTCTAGTATGGGCATCCATGATAAGTGATGGAATGCCACGTTTTGGAATCCTTCAATTTCTTGCTTTACACTTTTATTGAGTTCGAATATTACCTTCGGGTCTTCGTTTGTAGGGGAGAGTTTGAACACTTTTTGTCCAGGGCCAGCTGCATTTCTTTGCGACCCTTATCTGCTGGTCACTTCCAGAACATCATAGCTATCTGCAGTTATCTGAAGTTCTGGGAACCGTTGGCGGTACAGACCTTGTATTGATCTTTCCATGTCTTTATCCCCTGGTTCGGTAATGACAACCTTTACTGTATCCGCAGTCGTGTTTAAAGGGTTTCCTATCATTACATCAGTATTTTTATAAATGTTACTAGCCCATTTCATATCTGCCAGTTTCTGGAAGTCCTCAAAGCATTCGACTTTCTCTAGCTGTCCTAGGAGTTCCTCCTCACCCGTCTGAGTCTCTACGTCCGAAGTGGTTTTTTGTTCTTTTCTAGGGATTTCCATGATTCTTTTTTCCAGTGCTTGGATAGTTTTTTCTTGCTCTTTTCTTATCTCTGCATTTTTTACTTCTTCATTAGTCCGATTGTAGGCGTCTCTTTTGTATTCTGTAATCACGCTCGTCAAGATACTGCGGATCTGTTTGCTCAGTGTTTTAATGGTTTTATGGGCATTTTGGGTGTTATCGCAGAAGGTTTCTAGCTCATTCACCTTAGTCTTTAGGGCCTCTAATGCCCTGCTGCATTCTATTTTTTCCATATTTTCATCCTCTGGTGTTCGTTTTTCTTTTTCTCTTGCTTCTTTGGATTTCAAATCCTATCATGTCATCTATTTCACTTGAGTTCGGTTGTGGTGTTACTGGTTGTGTATTCGAGTAACTGGTTGTACTTCCACGTTCAATAGAACATCCACTAGGTGGGGTTCTTACTATACTGCTTCGCCTAGCAAAAGGGTCTACCATAATTTCGTTGTCTGGTGTTAGCAGGTTACCTTTATCGGCCTCGTTCATCCACGTAATATCTTTTTCATCGTCTGTTTTTTCTTTATTTTTAGGAATGTTTGGTTTGGACATTTCTGTTCCCACGATTTGGGACGTATCTTGCGGTCCGGCATGGCAGTGCGCCCTTACCGTGCTAAGGCTATAAGATCCCCAAAGGTTGCCAGTTATTTGGGGCATCGCTCGCGACACATCATTTGTCCCTGTGCCATGCAGACCCTCAGCGCGATGGTGTTACACATTGATCTTGGGAGTTTATTTAAATTTTTTTTTTATTGTTATTTTATTTATTTTTTTTATATATTTTTTTATTTTTTTTTATAGTGTGGAGGGGTCCCTAGCCCTCGAAAAACCTAATAGCGTCGGGATCGGAAATATCAAGAGTTGACCAAGAACGGTCGAGACAAAAAGCAGAAAGAGCCTCACCCCAAGTTCAGAGGAAGGATGGTGAGGGTGAAGGAAGAATAGTGAGTATAAAGGTAAGTAGTTTGAGCTGTCCTTAGCAGATGGACATCCAGTCTCGCTCGCTAAGATCGTTCGAGATTGGATGGCCGCCTGAGCTCCCTCCACCAGCGACAAGGTCCAGCAGCTCCCCGAGGGGGAACCCAACCCAACCCAACCTTTTTTTTTTTTTTTTTTTTTTTTTTTGAGAGGTTTAGGAAATCTGTATGCAGACCCCACAGGCATTGCTGTTCGGTCGCCTGGGGGAGTGTGGGGATAGGGTGGCCAATCACGGCTTAGCCCCGACCCACTAAAACCCTTTCCTCTGTTCATCCCTGATCCATCTGGAACCGCGCAAGCATTAGACTTCAGATGGGGGAGAGTTTTATCTAGCCTTCTTCCGTTTCTCTCTCTTCAGTATTCTTTGATGTAATATTTCATACAACATGTTACTTATTTGGTCCCATTTTTTTTCTCTTTCTAGCATTTCGGTGATAATATTTTCTGCAGTAAGTCTTTTTCTGAGATTGTTGTACACTGCCTCTCTCTCCTCTCTCCATCTGGAACAGTAGAAAACCGTGTGTTCGGCTGTATCTTTTTCGCCATAGTATAGGCATTCGTCATCATCTGTTTTTCCTATCATTCTCGTAAAAACCCTGAAGCTTCCATGGCCGGTTAGAAATTGCGTCATATAAAAATTTACCTCTCCATGCTTTCGGTTTATCCACGGTTCTATCAGGGGTATTAGTCTTTTGGTCCATCTGCATGCTTCAGTATGTTGTCATTCCATTTGTCTTGCCATTTTTGAAGTATTTGTTCTCTAGCTTTTCTCTTCTTCTGTTTTCTTTCATTCTTATTGGTGTTACATAAGGCGTTTTTTTCTTCCACCAGCAGCTCTATAGGATGTTGGTCTGCTATTATTAGTAAGGCTTCTGTTGGAGCAGTTCGATAGGCACTGCAAATCCGTACCGCGCCTTGCCTCTATACTCTTCTAAGGATTTCTCTATTTTTTTTTATATTTCATGGCATCGCTGAAGGTATCAGCTGCGTACAGCATTATAGAGTTAGCAACGCTAGCTAGGACTTTTCAGTTGCTGGGTCGAGGGCCTCCTATATTTGGCATGAGTTTGCTTAAGGCCATGGACGTTTGACTTGCCCTGGAAGCTATCTTCTCGATATGTGTTCCAAAACTCAGTTTCCGATCTATTCATACTCCAAGGTATTTGACCACATGTTTTGATACTATTTTTGCGTTGCAAATGTTTAATGAGGCTTCGATTTTTCGCTTCTTCTTTGTCACTATTACGAGTTCTGTTTTCTCTGTTGCAAGCTCCAATTTGTTTTTTCTTAGCCATTCATTAATGGCTGTGAGCGCTACGTCTATTTTTGCTTGGATTTCCTCTAGGTCTCGTCCTGTGATTACCGCAGCGATATCGTCAGCATAACCCACTAAGTGACTCCTGGAACGGGTAGCTCGAGTAGACCATCATATATTATGTTCCAAAGGGTGGGTCCCAGAACGGATCCCTGAGGGACACCGCAAGTCATCTCTATTTCCCTCGTTTGTTCTTCGGCTTCAAGTATAATTGTTCTGTTAGTGAAATAGCTCTTTATTAGTTGGATTAGGTAGGGTGACAGCTTTCGACTTCTGAGTTCATTAACGACTTTGTCCCACGGTGCCGACCCAAAAGCATTTTTGATGTCCAGCGTTATTAGTGCTCCGATTTTTCGATGTCTATAGCTCTTTTTTTGGATTGCTAGTTTGAGTGTCTCTATAACTGTTTTTATTGCATCTGATGTAGATCTCTCTGTTCTGAATCCGTATTGGCTGTCTGAAAGGGTTTCTTGTAGGTTTAGGTCTGTGCCGATTCTATTAAGAATTAAGTGCTCCAGTAGTTTTCCAAAGGTGTTTAGAAGGCAAATAGGTCTGTACTTTGTTTGGTCCGCAGGGTTTTTCTTTGGTTTTTCAATGAGTACTAATTTCGCGATTTTCCATTTTTCTGGAAATACTTTCTCTTGAAGGATGTTATTATTGCTGGTTGGAAGGCTTCTGGTTTGCTACTTAAAACTTTTTGGACAATTTCGCTTGGGATACCATCAATTCCTGGTGCCTTTTTTGTTTTTAATTTCTTAGAGGCATTTATGATTTCTTCCAGTGTCACTTCTGGTATGATGTTTTCTGTTGGATAGTCTTCTGGTTCCCATACTATTTGGTCATGTACCGGAAATAGTTCCCTGGCTGCCGTTTGTGTCTGAGCCATGGATAGTGCTTGGCTTGTATTTCTGAGTTTTAGCTTCCTTGTGGCGATTTTGTAACCTTCCCCCCAGGGGTTGTTATTTATTTCCTCACAGACGTTTTTCCAGCAGGTTCATTTGGCTGTGCTAATTGCTTTCTTTAGTTCTTGATATTCGAGGATTAGCGACTCATTTCTTGAATCTGCCCGTCTATTTGTCCTGGTAAGAAGTCTTCTGGATCTTAAGCAGCTTCTTCTTAGCTCAGCAATTTCTTCACTCCACCAGTATGCTGGTTTCCTGTGCATCGGATGCCTTTTCTTGGATGGCATTGAGTTGTTGCATATACTAGTTAGCGTATCGCAGATATCTTTTGAGGTTATTATTGGCCCATCTTTACCAATGTTTTCTATTGACTGGGCAAGTTTTCATTCATCTAGTCTCTTAAGATTCCAGCTTTTTGAAAGTTTTTTGTTGGGATTATAGGCGGGTTTATGGTTTTTGGCTATCTCAATTAAGATATACCTATGATCACTTAACGTTTCTGTATCCAGGACTTTCCAATTTTTAATAGAAGTACAGATTCTTCCCCTTGTTATCGTAAGGTCGATGATAGACTTTGCTTCACCTCTTGCAAATGTCGGTTCCGTCCCTAAGTTCAGAAGAGTTAAGTCTCTTGCAGCCATCCAGTCGCAGAGAATGCTGCCCCGATGGTCTGTCTTTGGCATGCCCCATTCTGCGGCTTTGGCATTAAAATCTCCTGTTAGAACAATGTCTTCTGAGATATCGTCCATGGCAAGGCCATGTTGTCTAGAATATTCTGGAATTCTTCGTCTGATTTGCTCGGTGCAATATAGCAACTGAAAAGACAAAGATTTGGCAAGATTACCCATACGTAATGGTTACCTTTGCCTCTTGAAATAATTGGGTAGTCTCTATTAAGTATTTTTATGGCGGCATCTTTTTCATTGTCGTAAATAATAATAATAATAATAATAATAATAATAATAAGACGTTTATTAGCCACCAGTACAAAAAAAAAGCATAATTACAGAAGGTAATATGATTATATACATGGAATTGAATATTAGAATATTAAACAAAAAGAGCATATTTAAAACAATAGGTTATATAAAGAATTTAGTTATATTTTTTTTATAACATAAGTAAGGCAACTAAAAAGCCATGCATTCAGACTTCCAGAAAAGAAGGAAACAACCTCCTGGATTCTGTTAAGGCTTATAATAGAAGAAGTGAGAGAAAAAAAAAACAATTCTTATAGACAAACTAAAAAAAAAACACAAATAGGTAGGCATATACTTATGAGGGGAAAAAGCAGTAGGGGGAAAAATGAATCCCCCATCCATGGAGATCCATGGAGAGTTTTCGAGTTCTTTGAGGTTTGGTTCTGATACCGCTACTATGTCTATGCCCTGGTTACATGCGGTGGCAGTTAGAAGTGCGTGTGCATCTCGGCTTCTGTTTAGATTTACTTGTATTATTTGGTGGTTTGTATTAATTTTTGATATTTGGACCATATTTTGGGCACTTTCTTGAGCCGGTTTGATGTTGTCCAACCATGTTACAGTCCAAGCAGGCCGCTTCTTCCTTACATTCTCTGGCAAAATGTCCATCTTTGCCGCATTTAACACATAGGTTTCTTCGATCTGGCCCGTCGCAGTTGTTAACTGTATGTCCAGTATGCCAGCATTTAAAGCATTTTTGCTCCTGGATTCTCTCCCTTATTTCGCAAATTGTCCACCCTATTTTAAGTTTTCTTTTTTTGATAAGAATATCAGCTATAGGCCACGGCACGATGACGGTAGCATTTTGTGTATTTTGCCATGCTTTCCTGACCGAAGTTATTCTGATATCCTTGGGATCAGTAGCGAGTGTCTCTCGCATTATTGCTTCGCTGATTTCTTGTTCATTAACAAGGCTATCCAGATTTTTGATGTGGAGAATTTTGGTTGATACTTTTTGAGTGGTCTGCGCTCCCTTGATATTGTCGCTGATGGTGTCTATAAGTTTCCTTGTTTGTTCTCTTTCACCATTGTATTTTAGGAGAAGCTCTCTGTTTCTTGTTTCTCTGACCCCTTTAATAGCTAAACCTAGTTCTAAAGAGCAGAGGGACCAGCCCAGCAATCACTAGTACTGCGTTCACTGAAACAGTTCGATAGGAAGAACACACACGAAGTGCCACTGTGCGCTGCGTACTTAACAGCTTGTTTTTTGCACTGCTTATCTGCGTAGAAGCATGCCATATTGGCGCCCCGTACATTATTATGCTTTCGCTGGTGAATGCGAGAAGTCTTTTTTTAGTGGATGATGGTCCCCCGATGTTTGGCAGTAGTGCGCACAATGCTTTTATTGTGCGTTGGGCTTTCTGGCAGACCTATGCGATGTGTCTGGTCATGGTGAGTCCACGGTCTAGTTGAAAGCCGAGATATCTGACGGTGCTCCTTGGTATTATATGAGTGTCCTCAAAATCAAAGGATATGTATCCCACTTTCCACTTAAAACTGAGTAAAATTGCTTCGGTCTTACTTGCTTCTACCTCCAGGCGGTGCTCGGGCATCCACTCGCCAATCCGTTCCATAGTTTGGTTTACCACATCTACCATCTCTTTCTCCGTTTCACAGCACATATTAGCGGCAAGATCATCTGCATAACAGAGGAGATATGCATTTCTAGGTACAGTTCCATGACGCCGTTGTATAAAATATTCCATAGAGTGGGCCCGAGCACCGATCCCTGTGGAACACCTCCAAAAATCTCCATCTCGTTGTGTCTGTCCACCATGACCATTCTGTCGCTCAGGTAGCTTTGGATTAAATTTACCAAATGACAGCTGATTTTAAATTTTTTTGCTCTTTCGATTATTATTTTCCAGCAAGCACTATTAAAGGCATTTTGGACATCGACAAGCACCATCGCATAGTATCTGCCCGGCCTCTCAGATATTATTTCCTGAACGCGTTTCATAGCGTGCGTAGTTGACTTTCCTTTTACGAAGCCGAACTGATTGATGTGAAACCCTCCTTTTTTTGTTGTATTTCATCCAAGATCTTTTTATTGACCAGAGATTCATAGAGTTCGGCGATCACATCAATGAGGCAAATTGGTCGGTATTTAGGCGTCTCATCATTTTGTTTCTTAGGTTTTTGTATTAGGACAAAGTTTACTGAATAAAATACAAGTTGCTTCACTCGGCGAAAAACCTTTTATCTTCCGATCTCAAAGGCAGGCCGCCGAGCTCCTCGCCGACGGGGAACTAGCAAAAAATGTAAAGGGGAATTCTGGTAAAAAATACCTATTATTTTACGAGTTTCGTCTAATTCGAACTGTAGGGGAAGACGGAGCACGATTTTATAATAACTTTATTATCTGGCATAAAATTATTATTTAATGTACCTACTTGGGAAAAATATGTAAATTAACAATACTTTAAATTATTTGTTTTTATAGCCACCAAACTAAATAAATTTTACATTATCAAAGTTTACTTAATTTAAGAACTAAATGGTTATTTTTTTTTGTATCTAACTCTTATTAAAGGTTGTTTTGGTACGACCGATTTCATTAGGATTTATTTTTAAATCAAAGTCAAAAGTTTGTGTGAAAAAATGCATATATTACTGTTCCTAAACGTAACAACTAAAGATAGACATAACTACTAAGTAATGACATGTTTGAATTTTTAATGATTGATTACTACCTTTTTGACGTTTTTGTTATTTTGTCAGACTAATAATAACATTACCAAAGACATTATAAGTAATAAACGTAATGTTTCATTCATAACCAGCCTAAAAATGTGGAATTTTATTGTTTTAAAATTAGTAGTGAGAGAGAAAAGGATGGAGAAAGTGTTGTTAGTACCCCTTGGAAACAATGCATAATTTCAATTAATTTTTCTTTGGTTTGTTGCCAGTGGGGTAGAGCTTATGCACTAGTGCAAATAATATTATAATAATCGACAAATTTGTTATTTTCATTTTCCCTCCCTTACAAATCGGGTTAGGATTGTGTACTGTACAAATAATTTTCTATATCTATACGTTTTACCACTTTCATATTTATTTGTTTATTTATTTTACCACTTCATATTTATTTGTTTTCGTCGCTCCTGTGCAATTTTAAATAGAGGTGAAAAATGTCATTACATAATTAATTAACCTTAATATTTTTCATGTGATGACGCTGGTGGTATAAATACAAAAGTCTTTTGCTGTTTAAACGTAAACAAATAAACTTACCGATGAAACGTTAATTTAGATTTTAATGCTCTACTCTCTTTACTACACAAGAATGCACCATGTTCGTTTATTTTGGCATTAATTTTCTCCAAAAAAGTACGAAAACAACAAAAAACTGATAAAACACACTCTAAATACAAAACACGCCCTTAGACTCAATAATTTAAAGCGTTTATTTGTTTTAATTCCTTGGCAACATCGCTCGGGATTCATTCATTCATAATTTTTGACAGAACTCGAAAAATAGTAAAACCTGCGTGAGACTGTAGCGCAACGTTACCGAAGTGACAAAATTTTTTAATGCTCCAAGATATTTTTGTTTTGACTGCTGCTTTTATTAATATTTTTGCTTTTAAATTAAGTCGATTTTTCTATGAATTTTATTAATTTTCGATTTGTTTTTTTTTCATTATAACCTCAGTTATGTTTCCGACTCAAATAACCTTTAAAAGGTATTACATTTTTTAATACTTAAAAAGCGGATAAATAGCTCTGGCAAAAGTGCAATATTGTAAAAGAAGGACAAACGATGGAGAGGAAAATATATTTTGCCATTTTAAAATGTAAACAATGTAGTCTCTTAAGCTGGATTTATACAGACAAATAAAGTAAAATAAAAATAAAATAAGAGTTAAATGTACAAAAGTTCCATAACGCATTTATATAGCAAAATAATATAAGAATAAAATAAGAAGTTGACCAAAATCCAACTTTCATATTTTATTTTATGTGAAAACGAAACTGCGCACGTTATTTTGGTCACAACACACCCTCTCAAGACAGAGAGGTACTATAACCTGGCATGTAATTGGTTACCCTTATTTCTTATTTGTTATTTTATTATATATATAAATATATATTTTATATATATTTTTTCATTTTTCGGACATTAAAAAAACATTAAACTACTTCCACGCTTTGTAAAACAACTGTCTACCGAAAAATAAGTCGACATTTTAATATAATAGATTATAATAATTTGCCAGTCCACTGAGTCCACCCGGTACAACTAGTAATAAAACGCTCGCACATCAAAACGATTTAAACTCTGTAATCACTCACTGTGTAACCCACTGTGTAACCCAACAGATTCGGTTGTAGGAGCGAGTTTTGTGGTTGATCAAGACTGGTTTCTTTTAAAAAAACAACTTTAATATACAGGACGACTTTTTAATGTACAAAGGTTGATACAAGAAAGAGAAGTGTTTACAAAATTAGTTTAAGGTATATTTATAAGTTTAAAAAGGCGTTGGCTACATAAGCATAAAAGTTACTAGCTAAGGTCCGGTTAACATGCTTGGTAAGGGCTACTGGTCACGTAACTCCTCCCCTCTGAGTTGGAGAACTATGGGGTAGTCAGAGTTCTCCTGGAAAATCGGTTAGTTTAATGTTCTGGACCGTTTCTTCCGGGGTTGTCTTCAAGAATTTTCTCTTCATCCAGCATGTTTTATATAATACATAAATTGCTAAAATTATTATAATAATATAAAGTAATATAGTATAAAAACTAACACTATTTATTCGTACAGCTGGAATTTCCGAAAATTCATTAAGTTTTTGCTTTTGTATTTTAAGGGTATTTAAAACTGTTTTTATTTCATTACTATTTATATTTTCTAGTTTTAAATCTTGAAAGTTTATTTCAGAGTCAGCATTTTCAGAAATATTAAAACTTAAATTAGGTAATTCTATGTTTTTAAAACTAGGTTTTGCATATTTAAAGCGGTGTAAAATAGTATTTTTAATATTGATTTCACAATCACTGTTTAGTTCGATTAGATAGGTGCCATTTAAAGGTATATTGTCTTTATTTCCGTCACAATTCTGGATAGCAACAACTGCACTTGGCACTACTACAATGTATTTATTTAGTTCAATTCTGCGAATGTCTATATCTTGAATCTTCATGGGAATCTGGCTGCAACTGGAGGTGTTTTTATCATATTGTAACAGCTTTACTTCGCATGGAGCTAGGTTGTCATTTTTTGTTGTATGGAGGTCCAGGCATAAGTATTCTTGGTTGTAGACCTCTTTGCAAGCGTCATTGACAAGTACGTAATTTTGCTCATTTAAAAGAAGGTATTTGGAACTCGGAATAATTGTTTTAAAGGTATTTGATAGAGGAGTAGGAAGGGAATATAAGTGATAATAATTGTATTTATTCTCTTCGACAATTGGAATTTCTAAAATAAACGTAACTTGATTTTCTTTTGTGTAGCTTTTGATATCTATGATTTTTTCGTAAATTAAAATATTCTCTACAATGCTCGGAAAAGGGAATTTTTTATTGACTAGATGTTGTTCTACACTTCTAATTTCATTCAGTAATGTTTTTGGATCAATAATTGCATTGTGAAAGGTATTTATTTTGGAGAAGGTTATTCCTACTTCAATTCTTTCTAGAATATCATATATTATTTGAAGAGAAGATATTAATTGAGATATAATGGTTTGAGAATGTAGAAAATGATAAGTTATTAGGTTTTCATTATGAGTTTCTAAAATAAAACGTTGTAATTCTTTTATTTGATCACCTAATATTATTTGATTTCGTTCTAATGTTTTTGTAGTATTTTGAAAGTTTAGTATTGATTTTTCAAAAAGAGTTATTTGATCTTTTACAAGAGTTTTGATATTTTGTTGATTATTTCTTAGAGCTTCAATGGCTTGATTAAAACGTTCAGCGTCATTTTGATCTAAATTGCCTGTTATTGATTTTATAATTGATCCAAGACCATCTATTAATCCTCTTTTTGACTTTCTATTAAAATGTGGATTTATTTGAAAAATTTGAGATTGTATTTTATTTATAAGAATTTCTACAATGTGGTAAGTGTTATAAAATTCTGTTCCTAAGTTATGTTCGTGAGTATTATTCGTAATTACTTCTTTTATGAGTGTGTAGTAAACTTGTAATGACTTAAATTGTTTAGTTATGTTATTAATGTCGTATATTTGTATAAAAGTCCATGAGTCTATTTTGTTTTGAGCATTACCCAATTTTAAAGGGAGTATACCAGGATTGGAATTTAGATTGTGGATGATTGGTGTTTTTATTCCTGCTGCGATGCTGCAGAGGGTTGATCTGTAACAACAGGGGGCTTTTTAAGTTCTTTTATATGAATCGTTTCATTTTTATTATTAGTAGATATTTCAACACAATTTTTATCTAAAATTCTAGTAATTTTATAGGGACCTAAAAATTTGTTGTCTTTTTTATTTCTACCTTTGGGATTCTTTTTAAATACTGTTTGTCCTAATTTAAAAATTTCGTTATTATTACCGTATATATTATGTTTAGCTATTATATTTTCTTTTCCGGAATGCAGTTTTTCTGAAACTTCGTTATAAACGTGGGACATTATGTTTTTATGGGTTTCTGTGTAATCACTATAAAAAGTATGGGGCAAAAATATTTCATTAGGGTTTCTTGATAGGGAATGACCAAAAGTTAATTCAAATGGAGTATAATTGGTGGCACTATGAATGGAACTATTATATCCTATTATAGCATAGTCCATTATATTTTTTTGTTCATTAGGAAAAAGTTCTAGTAATATTCTTAAGTGTTCGATAATCGTAGAGTGAAGTCTTTCTACAATACCGTTAGACTCATGATGATTTGGTGTTGTGAAGTGCACATTTATTTTGTGTAATTTTAATAATTCCTTTACTGTGTCATTATTAAATTCAGTTCCATTATCGGATATTATTTGTTGTGGAACGCCAAAGCATGTAAAATACTTTATTAAAGCATCAGCAATATGAATGGCTGATTTTCCATCTATACATAAAGCTTGGGCAAATTTCGTAAATGCATCTATAATAGTTAGATAATTTTTATTATTAAAAGTAAATGTGTCTATGTGTACAATTTCAAATGGTCGCGAAGCTGTTTGCGTCAGCATTAATGGTACGTACGGTGTTTTTCGGGCGTATTTTGAGCGTTGACATATTTCACAAGAATTAATATATGTACTTACAGATGTTTTCATATTTTTCCAATAATAGTTCCTCTTAAGATATTCAAGGGTTTCGTTAATACCGCGATGGTTAGTTTTACCTTCATGATGGTTTTTAATTAACATGATTTGTTCCTCTAAGTTTTTAATGGTATTAACACGTTTTGTACATCTAATTATCTTGGGACCTTTTTCAGAAAAATATTTAAGATAAACGTTACAAAAATCTATGTATAATTGGTCTGTATGAAAATAAATACAATATACATTTTTCGTGTCAGTATTTTCTTTTAAGAAATCAAAAATTATTTTTTCATTATCCGTAGGAGGAATTTTTATTGTTGTTATTTTATGGTTTTCATAAGTATCACGAGATATGTGTATTTGAGGGTAAATATTAGGCATAACGATAATTTGATTCACTTTATTATTAATAATTTCATCGTATATTTTAATTCCGTCATTTGTCGTAAAGTTAGCGGTAGAATGCTGAGTAGACGAGTGTGAAGTTCCGGGTTTGTTTATTATGTCTGGTGGTTTTAATTGGATGTCAGATATTATGTTTATTTTCTTTCGGATGTTAATATTTTCATTACGTTTCGGAGGATTTGTTTGTTGTTGCGATTCTATTAAAGGATTTTGATAGTTTTGTAAGGTTTGTAAGTTTTGGGAAACATTTCGAATAGTATCTAATATTTCTTGATCTATGTCACCTGGATTATTTTCGATAGATGCTGTTTCTAAGGCGTTTAAATTAATCCTAGAAAGACAATCGGCGTTTGTATTAAATTTTCCTTTTTTATAAACTATATTATAGTCAAATTCCTCGAGTTTTAATCTCCATCGAACAAGTTTTGAATTTGGTTCTTTAAGACTGAAAAGATAGGTCAAAGGACGATGATCTGTATAAATTGTAAATTTTCTACCAAAGAGATAGGGTCTGAAGTGTTTACAAGACCAAACAATAGCTAAGAGTTCTTTCTCTATAGTAGAATAACGACATTCGGTTTCATTAAGTGTTCTGGATGCATAAGCTATAGGTTTATCGTGTGGGATAGTACCTTGTGAAAGAATAGCTCCTAAAGCATAATCGCTAGCATCAGTGGTCAGAATAAACGGTTTGGAAAAATCGGGGTACATTAATATGGGA
This sequence comes from Anthonomus grandis grandis, assembly GCF_022605725.1. Lineage (NCBI taxonomy): Eukaryota > Metazoa > Arthropoda > Insecta > Coleoptera > Curculionidae > Anthonomus > Anthonomus grandis. The sequence continues at coordinate 468,441 of NC_065562.1, read as the reverse complement.
TCATTAGTTAAAATTTGCTTGCAGGTATTAAAACAATCAATAAATTCTTTATCATGAATGACTTTACCATCCTTTTTAAGACATTTAGTCATTGGCTTGACTATTTTAGCAAAATCTCGGATAAATCTACGATAATATCCAAGTAAACCTAAAAAACTTTTGATATCTTTCGGTGACTGGGGAATTGGAAATCTTTTAATGGCAGAAATTTTGTCGGGGTTTGGTTTTACTCCTTGGGGTGTGATAATATGGCCTAAGTATTGAACTGTGGTATGAAGAAATTCGGATTTATCTAATTGAAGTTTAAAGTTACTTTTTCTTAAACGATCAAAAATTGATTTTAGTCTTGAAATGTGTTCTTCTAGAGAGGTGGAAAAAATAATAATGTCGTCTAAATAGACTAAACATATTTCATGCTGAAGGCCTCGAAGTATGTTATCCATTACGCGTTGAAAGGTTGCCGGGGCGTTTTTTAAACCAAAGGGCATGCGTTTAAACTCGTAATGTCCACTTTCGGTACTAAAGGCTGTCTTAGGGATATCTGAATTATCGACTTCGATTTGGTGGAATCCACTCGCAAGATCAAGGGTAGTGAAATAGTTAGCTTTACCTAGCTTATCTAGAATGTCAGTTATGTTGGGTAGGGGGTATTTATTGTCGATTGTTTTTTCATTTAGTTTCCTAAAATCAATTACAAGTCTCCATTTTTTCTTTTTTGAGGCATCCATTTTTTTTGGCACGACCCAAATGGGGCTGGACCAGGGTGAGTTACTATCTTGGATAATACCTTGTTTTAACATGTTATTAATTTGGTCTTTTACTTCCTGTCTATGGACTTCAGGTAATCTATAAGATTTTGTAAATATCGGGGATTCGTCGGTAAGTTGTATCTGATGTCTTATTTCGTTTGTAAAACTAAGAGGGATTTTATCACAATAGAAAATATCTCTATATTCGAAACATAATTTTCTTAATGCGTCTTTCTCTTCTTTATTACAATGGTCTAATCTAAGGTTCTTTAAATTTTCTTTTAGATAGTTATCATGTTCAAGAGTTGGGTTAAAATCTACTTCCATTTTTTCAATAAAATTTACGTCAATTAAATTTAATGGTTCTGTTTCAAAAGGTTCTTGAATATTTATTTTTATTGGAATTTCATTTGAATTTATTAGAGAGGTTATAGCAAAATTATCTTTTATATTGACTAAGGCTTTTGGCATTTCTAAACCTTGTTGAAAAGAAAAATAGTTTAATATTCCTATACCATTTCTTTGTGTTACAGGAATTTTTATGATCTTTTGTACTCTGGGTTCAATAGTTATCGAATAACTATTTAGTTTATTATCACTTTTTTCGATTAGTTGGTCGAAATTTTCAGGTTCAAAAATAATTTTTATTGTTGAATATGGTGTCTCTAATTCTTTAGTATTCATGTTAATATTAGCATTTAATTGTTTTAATAAATCAATGCCTATTAAACCATCGAATTTTTCGCTAAATTTAAACAAAAAGAATTTGTGATATTCTTTTAAATTGAAAATTTTAAAAATGGGTATTTCGGCTACTTCATGGTGGTAGGTTATATTATGTGCTGTTTGAATATGAAAGTTTTCTTTATATATAAATTTTCGATAAAATTTGTGAGCTAATTCTGGGTCTATTAAAGATTTTGTGCTGCCTGTGTCAATTAAAAAATTTGCATTAATCTGTGGTATAAAAATATACGGGAGATTTGCTTTGATTGCATTTAAATTTATTATTAGGTCAGGTTCGGTTGAGAGACATTGTTGCAAAAATTTTCTTTATCGTCTAAGTCGTTTTGATTTGGGTTACTGGGTAAAATAACGGGTTCATTGACATTTGCTGAGTCAGTGTCTGTTGGGAATGTGTCAAAATTTTTATTTTGTTCCGTCACAGCATAAGGCATATTTGGATAAGGATTATCATATACAGAGTATGAATAATTTGGGGGTTCAGTATAATTATAGTAAGATTCAAATTCTTCGTTATCATATGGTAATTGTGGGTTGGAATACATATAATTATTATCAGAATAATAATCATTATTTCTATATGGGTTTTCAAATTGCATGTTGTTATTAATATGTTGGTGATATAATTCGTATCTAGGTCTTTTATTCGGATTAGGTTTTAGATGTGTATTGCCAGATGATGTGTCCATCGGTTCTGGTTTATCTCTTTGAGGTTGATTATTATTTTGAAATTGTTGAGGTCTTTGCAAGAAGTATTGTCGGTTTTGTTGATTGGAATGTATATTATTTCTCATGGGTGTGTGTCTTGGTGTAAGTGTATTTTGTCCTTGTGTATTTAGAGAATTTGATCTATTAGAGCTATACAAAAAGTTTTCTTCTTCTATGACGAATGCCATAGCTTGCTCTAAAGTGTCAGGTGTTCTTAATCGAATAGTAGTTTGTATAGAAGGAGGTAAACCTTTAATAAAAGTTTTAAGGGCTAAATCATCGTAACTACGTTGTCTAATTATTTTTTCTGCATTAGGTATAGTAAGAGTATTTAATTTAGAAATAACAAGACTACGTGTATCTTGGCATTTCATACCAAAATTATATGGACTCTCGTTTTTAGTTGGTCTTAAAGCAATTAAATCTTGGACTAGGCAATCTATGTCGCGCTGATCTCCAAAACAAAGGTTTAAAGAATCTTTTACTTGTTGCCAATCTCTAATTTCTACTCTAGAACCTATCATCATTAAAGCTCTTCCACTAAGTTTTCCTAAAATTGCTCTGAGAATGAAATTATTAAACTGATCATCATTTCTACGGGCAAAATTTTGAATTAGGCTTTCGCAATTACCAATAAAGATAGCAAGTGTGTAGGGATTACCTTCATAATTCGGAATTGCATCAAGATATAATTTAAATAATTGATAGTTAATGGCTGGTTCAACAGCGGCTGCTGCAGCATTATTTGCTTGTGCCATTTTTTTTTTATTTAAATAATTTCAACTTAAACTTAAAATATTTTGCTTAAAATTAAAAATTAAAATATATTTTTTCAATATATACGTTTGAAAATTCTCAATGTATCGATAAAAAAATACAAATATAAATCACTCAAAATAAATAGATAATTCAATTGGAAAATAAACAATATTACTCACATTATCATGACGATTTGCATTTTCTGAGGTTTCTTCTTAATCTAGCTTACGTCTAGGGCTCCTATAGGTTTTGACTCCCAGGATACTGTATTTGTTGCTTCTTCTTGAGGAAACTGCCTCGATCGCTTAGTTTCTACAGCTTGTACAGGTATCTTGTCCCAATTGACCGGTGATCTACGATAGATCAGACGACCGTACTTTTTTGTAAAAACTGTTCGTTTTTTCCGTAAATCGCGTCGCGAAAGAAACTTGGAAAAGGTTAGCCAGTTTCTCGGAAAAATCCTACTATCGACTGCGCCAGTTTTGTGGTTGATCAAGACTGGTTTCTTTTAAAAAAACAACTTTAATATACAGGACGACTTTTTAATGTACAAAGGTTGATACAAGAAAGAGAAGTGTTTACAAAATTAGTTTAAGGTATATTTATAAGTTTAAAAAGGCGTTGGCTACATAAGCATAAAAGTTACTAGCTAAGGTCCGGTTAACATGCTTGGTAAGGGCTACTGGTCACGTAACTAGCGTCGCCCGGCAAATGAAGTGAGGGGCGGTGAATAGGTAATTCGGCGCGTGGAGCCGAGTGAAGCAACTTGTATTTTATTCAGTAAACTTTGATTAGGACTAGTTTAGATTTTTTCCAAGCGTTGGGAAAGGACTGCCTGCAAAAGAGGTTGTTGAACACCTATAGGAAGTATCAAACATTATCCGTGACAAGCTCCTTTATAACGATGGGAGGTATGTTATCGCAGCCGGGGGCCTTTTTTAACTTAATTTTCTTGCAGGCTGCAATTAGTTCGTCGGACGTAATAAGATCTAATTTATTAATCGCTGTGGGCTGAGGTTCTGGTACTTTATCGCATAGTTCTTGGTGAATAAACAGCTTTTTGAACTGCTTCATTTTTTCTTTCGGGGGCAGTATTATTTTGGGAGGCATGACTCTTAATTGGGATCTTACGATTTGGTAACCAGTTCCAAAAACATCGTTTTGAAGTTCTTCACATAGTCTTTTCCAGGACCTTTCCTTCGCGCGCGTCTTATTTCTAGGGCAAGATTTTTTTTTGCCTGTTTGTACATAGTTTTTTGTTGATCTCTTAGTTCTTTGTTGTTTGTTATTCTTTGTAGTTTTCTTCTTTTTTGTTTAACTTCTAGTATTTTTGTTTGTATGCTTAAGTCCCACCAGTGCGGCATATTATACTCGTTATCACAGGTAACCATAGGAGTGCTCTGGTAGTAAGCTTTTCTTATGATGCTAATTAAAGTGCTAATCTCACTTGGAGGCTCTCTTCCTGCAGTGATTGCCTTGAAGCATTGTTTAAGTTTTTCTATATCGGGCTCTCCATACTTTTTTTTTCTTTTTTGTTGTTTTTGTGCATTATCCTCCGGAATATTTGTTATAATAAATTTATGCTCCGTAATATCAGGATCAATAAGTATTTGCCAGGAAAGTTTTTTTTAATTATTAGGTCACATACAATAGTGAGGTCGATATATGAGCACCCCGACTCTCTCACAAGCGTAGGATTTAGCCCGTCATTCAAGATATTTAGTTGGTTCGTTGTACACATTTCCAATAATTCGATTCCTCGTTTATCCGTTACGCTGCCTCCCCATATTGCATGCTTAGCATTGAAGTCTCCGGTTACTATAATTTTAATGTTTGGATGTTTTTGCTTTATTTCAAACAGCAGAATCTGGAGCTCTGTTAGGCAGTTTTCGTATTCAGTGAAATGTATATTGGGGCTTATATACACCGACAGAACAAATACTTCTGGAACGCAGATGCCGACAAAGCATTTTCCACTGCGCCAGAACATCACCGGGATCGATTTATTGAGGTTAGTAATCAGCGCATTTTTGTTTTCATTTACGTAATAATTTTGGTTTCTTCTTAGACATTTCTTTATGTTGGGCTCGCTATAGCATACTATATCGCACTTATAGTTAGCTGCTACCAATTCTGAAGTGTCGTAAACCGGTAAGCTTCTATTGGCATTTATTTGCAAGATACGCATATTTTTTTTTGTTATTTCCTGTTTATTTCTTACTTCTTATGTGTTGTGTTCCTTTTTTTTTTGTTTTTCTTTTTTTTTGTGTAGATGTTTAGGAAATCTATTGACAGACCCCTCTGGCATTGGTGTTCTGGCGCCAGAGGGAGTGTGGGGATGGAGTGGCCAATCTGGCATGCTACGACCCACTAAAACCCTTTCCTCTATGTGTTTTACCGAAAACTCCCTGTATCGGCACTATTCCGGGCGGAATATAACATCAATAAGGAAGATTTCTGTTCTTTCTTTTCTTGCAGATTTAAACATAACGTTTCACTCTGTTTTTTCCTTCTGTTTTCATTATATTTTGCATAAATTTTGTTATTTTGATCCGCATTTCTTTATTTATCGTAATTTCGGAAGTTCTCGAATTTGGTGCGATCATAGAATAACCAGACAAAGACAATTCTCTCGTTAGCTTATTGCGCGATACAAGAGCCTATGTTACGCGTAGACTTTATAGAAACTCACTCCGTTATTTTTTCTTCTTTTTCTTTTGTTTCCACTATTTTTTGCATAAACTTCGCTATTTTGGTCCACATTTCTTTATTTTTAGTCATTGATTCCACTAGGTTGTTTTTATTCAGAGTGATGCCGGTGTCAAATTCTAGATTTTTCCTGAAGTTCTCGAATCTGGTGCAATAAAAGAGCATATGTTCTGCGTCATCATTTTGTGAATCGCCGTACATACATGTTGGGGAATTTTTACGTTTGCATTTATGCAGGTAGGCTGCAAAACACCCGTGTCCTGACAGCAATTGTGTAATACTGTAATTTACATTCCCAAATTTTCTGTTCGTCCATCTTTCTATTGTTGGGATTAACTGCCATGTCCATCGGCCCTTTTCTGAGTTTTGCCAGCTAGCTTCCCATTCTTCTATGGTTGTTTTTCTTTCTTGCGTGTTAATTCCTTTCTTTTCTAGTTCAGTTAGTAAATGCCCTTGGTATCTTTGGTAAATTCTACTTTTTTCTTTGGCTAATAAAGCGAGCGGTATTTGTCCTGCTATCACTAAAGTAGCCTCCATAGATACAGTGTGATAAGCACTTATGCAGCGTAACGCAAAGCTTCTTTGGAATGACAGAATTTTTCTTGCGTTTCTTGCAATATCAACAGCGTCTTTCCAGACTGGCGCAGCATACAGAATTATTGACTGCACTGCGTATGCCATAATTTTTCTTTTATCTGCCGATGGTCCACCAATGTTTGGTAAGAGAGCGCTAAGTGCTTTTGCAGTTTTCTTTGTTTTTTCCACTGTTTCATTTATATGGTTCGAGAATCCAAGGCAGTAGTCCAGTGTCACTCCTGGGTATTTCACGGTTTTCTCGGGGACAATAGAATGTCTTTCTAATCTGAAACGAATGTTCCTTCGATGGATGTAACTCCATGAGAAAACTATAGCTGCTGTTTTTTCAGGAGCAATGTTTAGTTTATTACTTTTCATTCAGTCATTTATGTTTTTCAGCGTTTTATTGCCAAGTTCTATAGTTTCTTGAATTGTTTTTGTTCGTATGAGAACAGCCAAGTCGTCCGCATAGCAAATTAGTTCTACTTTGTTTAAGGGTGAGGTAGTCATAACGTCGTCATACATGAAGTTCCATAGCGTTGACCCCAGAACCGAGCCTTGGGGGACTCCACCTTCCACTTCAAGATTGTGGTCTCTATCTAATTGTATTCGTCTATTTTGGAAGTATGATAGAATCATGTTGATTTGGTATTTCTCTATTCCTTTGTTACGTAGCTTTTCGATGATGATTTGCCAAGACGCGGTATTAAATGCATTCTTTACATCAATACAGATAAGTGATACAATTTCCCTTGGAGTTTTTTGGACAGTTTTTATTATTTTTATTATGGGGTCAACCGTACTTTTATGTTTTGTAAAACCAAACTGATTTTCATTTAGTCCTCCCATCTTAGAAATGTCGGTTTTTAGGCGTTCGTTGATTATCGTCTCCAATGTTTTTCCTAGGATGTTGAGAAGGCAGATCGGTCTAAATTTCCTTATGTCGTCCTGTCCTTTTGCTGGCTTTTCTAGTAGAATTAATTTAGCGGTTTTCCACTTTTCTGGGAAGTATGCCGATCTTAAGCATTTTGTATAAAGCTCACAGAATAAGCGTTTGTGTTGCATTATTATGTCCTTTGTACGTTCAGGAAGCATTATGTCCGGACCCGGCGCTTTTCGTAATTTTATTCGCCCGATAGCGAACTCTAGTTCTTCCTGCGTTACTGGCGGTGCTGACGGCGTAATTTCTGGCAATTCTAGAGGCAAAGTTTTGTCAGTTATGAAGAGTTCTTTAAATATTTCAACCTTCATATCAATTGTAAGAGTTATTTTTGGCGGGGTTTGTTTCAGCTGATGCCTGATAATATGGTATGCTTGCCCAAAGATATCCTGCTCTAATTCGTCACACAGGGCTTTCCACTTCGCTTTCTTGGCTTTTTTAATAGCATTATTTACTTGTGTTCGTAATTTTTTGTAAACGTTGTATAGGCGTTCCCTGTTAGCTTCGTTTTGGCTTTCGCGTAGGTATTTCCTTCTAGCTTTTTTGGTGGAATAAATTTTACCGTCAATTTCATCACTCCACCAGTATGGGAGTTGATAATTCTCGTCTGCTCTGCGTCGTGTTTTGGATTTGCCGTATGTGCATTCTATGATTTCTATTATTTCATTTATACTTTTGTGGCTAAGATCTCGATTTAGCTTCGTCTGTATATTTTCTTTGAGTTTTTGTGGAATCACTCGGCTGATGTAAGTGTTTTTTCTTCCAGAAGGAGTTTTGGGTTTTATGTTGATCACTATAAGTTTATGATCGCTCAGACTTATTTCATCATGCAGTACGTGCCATGTGATGTTGTGCGTCGCAACAAGGTTCTCTGAGACTAGGGTTAGATCGATGAAAGATGTGCCAGTTTTCCGCTCCAGTGTTGGGTAAATTCCGTCATTTAGTATAATCAGTCCGGTAGTTTCTATAGCATTGAGTAGGACATCTCCTCTCCGATCTGTGACATTTCCTCCCCAAACTGTGTTTTTGGAGTTGAAGTCTCCGCATATAATAAGTGATGCTCCTTGGATTGTCATCTTTTGTCGGACGTGAAAGAATAGTGACGAAATAAAATCCTCGAATACTTCCATTGCTGAATTGGGTGATATATACACTGAATATATGAATGTGTCCTTGGATTGTATGCATACAAAGTTTTGAAATTTCTCCAGGTGATGAATGGGTATTTTGTTTTGGCTTAATTTTACAACTTTTACTAGTGAATTCAGTTCAGGTAACATAGATTTGTAGATTCAAGGGTGATCAGTTTTAAGCATACTTTTATTTGGTTCCTGTAAACACATTAGGTCGCATTTTAGCCTGAGCGCCGTTGCCTCGGCGAGATTTACTGAGGTAGCTTTTCTTTGTGTATTTACTTGCATAATACCTAAACTAATGGGATCTTGTGGAGTTGCCATGGGTTAATTTTGGGCATTTTCTAGCGCCTGTTTCCTGTTAGATCTTTCGAGATGTAAGGCAATCCTAAAGGATCTGCACTTATAGGTTACAGGTTGGTGCCCTTCTTGGTTGCAAGTAGGACAATAGGTTTTTTCGTTTTCACAGTCTTCTTTCCGATGACCTTCATCGCCGCATTTAAAACACTTGTTTGTCATGTCCTTTGCAGCATTTGGACAGAGCCACGAACTATGCCCATATTGCCAACATATGATACATTTTTTAACTGTTACTTTCTCCTGAACTCGGCATTCGGAGAAACCTACCCTTATACTTGACATTTTTATAAGGTTTATGGCTTTTGCCTCTTCAACTTCTACTACTGCGGTCTGCCCACCATATGGGTTTGTTGTCATTTTTACAATTGCTTCCTCAGCAATCTGCTCTAGGCGTTAGGGAGTCTGTGCCGCCAGCGCTTCATTTAGCGGCTTGAGGAGTACCTGCGGTGTTCTCTTGGAGATTTCCATCAGGAGTTCGCCGGACCTGTAAGCCATCAGGTCCGTTTGCCTTGCCTTTTTTCATTCTGCTGGAGGCCTCTTGGAGCTCCTTTACTGTGAAGGGCGGTGGGCTCTGTCCGGCCATTCGGCTGTGCGTGTTTGTCTTTACAGGGAATAGTACATTCACGGTTCTCTCTGTCATGTCCTTTGTTATTTGGGCCGGTGGGCTCGCTCCCCCGAACTTTCGCATGACCGTTTTGTAGGCCTGTCCCCATATGTCACCCTCTAGCTCCTCGCACAGTGCCTGCTACATTCTTCTCTTTTGTCTTCCAATTTCGTTGCGCAGTTCCCTCTTTGAGGCCTTGTACAACTCCACCAACCTGTCCTTTTCCTCCTGGGGAACGTCCCGTGTGAAAGCGCGCTGCTTGGTGCCTCGATGCGGTCTCTCCACCAGTACGGGATTCCATGCCTATGGGGACCGTGGGCGGGGAGCACTGACCTGGAGTGGAGCTTCCTGAGTAGCCGCTCCAGGTCCACATGTTGGGTGGGGAGTTCATCCTCGTTCAGCCGGTTTAGCTCCTCTAGGAGTTTTTGTGGGCTGAATTTCGGTGGGGGTCTGAACTCCTGATCTTTGGGGCTCTCTTACCGGAAATTTCGATTACTATGTGTCTGTGCGGGGACAGTGTTTCATGCTGCAGTACTTTCCAGTGTGTTACTTTCCTGGCCAGCTGTGGCGTGACGAAGGTTAGATCAATGTGGAGGTGGTTCCTCGTCTCGAAAAGGTCGGAGATCCATCGTTTAGAGTTACTAAGTTGACCCTTACTCCCGCTTCTACCAGGTATTGTCCCCGGGATTCGGTTTCCGGGGAGCCCCATAGGGTGGCTTTCGCGTTAAAGTCCCCTAGCACCATTGCGTCCCCTGCAATTGAGCCTAGTGCTCCCATGACACTATCCACAAAGTCTTCGAAGACACTAAGTTGGGCGTTTGGGGAAATATGACAGCCCACTACGCAGATGTCCTCCAGCTGTACAATGATGATACCTTCCAAACTTCTGATGCTTTTGAGCCGTAGATTCGTGTTCTTGATCTTGATAGCGGTGCGGGCTTGCGTATCAACGACCCATCGGGAATTTTTCACCAGTTTTATGTTGGGCTCGCTCGCCACGATGAGGTCTATGTTCTCCAAATGAGCGACTTTCTCGGCTAGGTCGTGCGCTCTCCTGGACCGATCCGCATTTATCTGGAGGATCCTCATCACATGTAAGTTTGGACGGGGCAGACAAAGAAAACTTATGATAAAAAACTGGGACGTAACAGACAGAGACGATAAATATAAATAAAATCAATAAAAACTATCATATGCCTAGATCAGTCTCGTTTATCACAGATCGTATCACAGGTCGGGCTTTGAGGTATCACAGAATAGTTGGAGGGGTTAGCCATTTTATCACAGTCTATCACAGTAATTTTGGGGTTATCACAGCTCATTTCGTCCCTAGGGTTATCAAAAGTCGGCGGTGGTGCTTCGTAGCCCATGTTAAAGTCGCTTACGGTAGGCGCTGTGGGCTGTTGATCCCCTGTGGCTTGTGGCGCTCGTGCTGTCTGTCCTTCTTGCTTTCCTGGTATACGACAGAGCTCTCCGGAAAGCCTTGCATTTCCCTGCACCGGTTCTGTGGCCTGGCTCATTGCATATCGGGCAGAATTCCTCGTTTTGGCACATGCTGGACGAGTGCCCTTCTTTGCCGCATCTATAGCACGCCTCGCTGCGGTCTAGTCCGGTGCAGAATGTCGCTCTATGGTCGTATGACCAACACTTAAAGCACCGCGGGATTTGGATTCGTTTTTCAATCGAACAGTTTACTATGCCCACGCGGAGGTAGCTCTCCTTTGCAAGCTCGTTCGCTGCTTCTTTGGCCAGCACCAGGGTCACCGCCATAGTATCCTCCCTATTTGGCCTGAACTCACCTAGCTTGTATTCAGCCTCTTCCAATTTGCCCAATTTTTTCTCTACAGCCGCCATGACTTCCTCCCGCGTGGTGGTAAAGTCCAGACCCCGTAGGTGCAGCGTTTCAGTTCCCGCCTGCGCCAGGCCGCTCGTGCGGATTTTGGCGCTGTTGAAGCTTTTCCGGACTACGTTTTTAATGGCTTCTACTGATTGCCGGTCTTACTCAGTGACGATTAGAAGCTTGCCGTCTTTGGTGGTACGCATCGTCTTTATGGCGCTGCTCGCGCTATTCTTTGCAATATTATTTTTGATGCCGCTTACTAGGGTCCTAACATCAGCTGCGTCGTCGGTAATGAGGGCGCAGGTGGATCTAGCGGGTTTTTTGTTGGCGGTGCCTTTTTGGTCTCCCAGGTGTGCATCGGTGGTGTAAACTGTCACATTTGTGGCTGCTCCATGGAAAACTCCTTCGCAGAGCCTCCGCAGTTTCATCGCCCCCCATTGACGTGTATGGTGGATGGCGATGTGTTCGTCATCCACCGTGTCGGCTCTGAGCTTACATAGCCTTTCCCATAGCTCTTCTTCCGTTTCGCCTGGCGTAATTTTGGCTATTTTTTGGTAAGTCGTATTGAGTCTTTGCTTGGAACGGATTTTTCTGACTCTTTCAATCAACTCATATTCCCCATCGATGCCTCTCAGCTCTGGAAATCTGTCTACGAATTGCTTTTGGATACTCCTGGTCATCTGCGGATCTTCATTGTCGACCAATACGCATTTGACGGTCGTGTCCTTCGTCTCCAATGGGTTTCCAACCTTAACTTCGGAATTGGTAAAACACTTCTCCCCCCATCTCTTTGCGTCCAATTCCTTCCAGGACTTATAACTTAGGTCCTTGGGGAGTTCATTTACTGCATTTAAGTTTCCCTTGGACCAGCTGTCGGTTTGAGTCCCCTGGCTAACCATTTTGACCTTTTTCTCTGGCATGTCAGTCTGGGTCTCCGTATCAATGAATAGTTCGTCTATCGGGTCATACCTTTTTCTTTCTAGCCATTCGTGTATAGAGTTGTGCTGCAGTGTACGTAATTGTTTTTGTAATTTCATGCCTATGTCCATAATTTCCCTTTTTGTCTTTTTTTCTATGTTTTTGTTTAAGTTGTTTGCAATGGTCTGTATTGCTTCCAGTGTCTCTTTCATTATGAAGACCTCTGGGCATTCTCTTTTCTTGTAAATTGTCTGCTCTTGCCCGCCGATGGAGGTGTCCATCAGCTTCCTTTTGCTGCTCAGCAGCCTCGGTAGCCTTGTAACAGAATTGCTCCTTTCCATTCTATGGAGCATGGCGAGCATCGCCTCTGGGTCGAGGACCGCGTGTTTCGGGGTGCTTGGTAGCTCCTTCTCAGTGTGGGTTCCAGTGGCTGGTTCCTGCATCCTCGCCTGGTTCCCTGCGGGGGATGTGTGGCAGTCGATGGCTGACGGTCGGGGCAGGCCTGCCTGGGCACCTGCTTCACCGTCCGGTACTGGGGTATCCCTCTCCTGCACCGTAAACTCGTCTTCAATTTTTTGTGCTTCCATGATTAGGTTGACAGTTTTCCGTGTCCATAGCCGTGTCGTTTATAGGGTGATCCAAATTTTTTTTATTTTTTTTTTTTTTTTTTTTTTTTCAGGTAGGAGTTGTGGAGAGAATGGGAGCCTCCTAGCCTTCGTTGCCTAATAGCGTCTGAGGGGAGAAGTGGTTGCCGCCAGGCAGCTAACCAAGGATAAGGAGTCATTTAAAAGGAGGAAGTAGGGTGAGTATTTTGGATAACCTTTTTTGGAGACGCCTCCGTTGAGACGCCTGAGCTGTCCTTAGCAGGTATGGGATCTTGCTCCAGATATGGCTCAAAAACCCATGGCTGTCTGAGCCCCCTCCACCAACGACAAGGTCTAGCAGCTCCTCGAGGGGGAACCCAACCCAACCCAACCCAACCCCGAATTTTTCCGATAGCTCCCATAGAAGCCGAGATATCGGGGTTCAAAGTTTGGGTTTTTTCATTTTTCGGGTATACCCCCCCGTTTGGATTTTTTTCAGAATTTTTTTTTTTTGAATTTGATCTAACTATACCAGCAGATTGTTCTCATCAGAAGGTCGCTTTTAAGTCGATTTTAAGGTTAATATTTCTACCCAGAACTCACTGCCTTCATTTGTTTATCCACATCAGGGCCAACAATGGCCTTTAAGAACTTTCTCATAAATTTATTTGACAATAAACTTAACTTTTTCAACCAAATTATGGACGATTATAAACAGTAATACAAGCAGTGTTGTCGCATCGCTGAATAAAGTTCTCGAAAAAAATAGTCGAACATTTGTAGTGGTCATTATTTTTTTCAAGTCTTGCTTCAATTATTTTTGCAAATCCTCGGATGAAATAAACGTCAATTTTCCTGGCAAGTGGGAATTAAAAACGTGTTGCTTACTCTGCAGAAAATGAAGTGTTAGAAACAAAATATCTTTTCAGTCAGGCATTATGATTTAATATTTTTTTATCTATAATTAAATATTCTACAACATTCGATATAGTATACTGTTAGCGACTCAATATAATTTAAATCTCCCGCGAAACCATCTCATCTCGTAGTTTCCGCTCCCGACAAGACAATCAGAGCCATCTAGGATTAAATCCGAATATAATTGGGAGACAACAACATCCAGCGCTATCTAGTTATGGACGACAGTCCTTTTTCCAGTAAAGAGAATAAGAGAAATCTGAAATAGCATCAATTTATACGGTCAACATCTTCTATTGAAAAGCAATACCACGAAGAACGTTCTAGCTGGAAAGGAAAGGCAGTGATAGTAAGTATGAGACAAGGACGGAAATAGAGTCGAGAATCAGTATTTTCTACGTATTTCGGGAGCAGAAATATTTCAATATATAAGCGGGATCGTGAGTCAGAGCAAGGCAATTCAATTCGACGAGACAATGAATACAATTCAATTCAGTTCGGAGCTTAATACGAGCGAATATTTCATGCACCATAGTGTCTTATAATTTAGTTGCGTCGACACGAGATTTAATTTAAGTTTACTGAGCAACAATTTGATACTGGAAATATTACTTTGTCAAATGGATATCAGGAAATTCTTTGAAAGAGGAGAGTCAAAACAAAACCTAATATGACTAGTTGATTTATTTATTTAAACCACAAAGTTAACGAATTTTGAATATCGTAATATTACTTTAACTGATAGAAAGTCAGAGGTAAATGATATTTGAATGTAATCTTATTATATTTATTTTGATCTTTATTTTCCGTATTTTCTCGCTATGCCTAAACACCGTAATAGTAATTTTCTGTATCCATTTTGTACTGACAACACGCGAAAAAAGAAAAAAATGTCGGAAAAGTAGCAGTGGAAGCGATGAAAATGACAACTATGATAAAACTACTCATGTAATGCCAAGATCATCACATGCTAACATTGGACAAGCGTCACATTCTCCAGAAGCTGTTAGTTAATATATCTGTTTCCGACTATTCTTTTCCATCGACGTCCCAACAAACTTATGACATCAACGTCGATCCTGAAACTATAATGGAAATGATGGGTAGTTATGTTGGGTTGGCTACCCAGCTATCGACGCAAAAGAAGAGGGAGTTGTTACAAAATCCTTAAATCCCGCCCAGAAATTAAGATTTTAAAAATGATTTGAAAAGAAAGCAATTTGCAAGCCATTTGAAAAGAAAATTTAATCATGCTTGGTTCGATCAATCTTCGAACAGATTAGCCATGGTGCATCATGGAGGAATTTTGGGATCATTTATGGTCAGGCTATATATAAAGTTCAAAAATATGCATGGAGACTGCCGAAAGCATGCAACGACCAACCTTCACCCAACAGCGACAAATGCTGCAAAAAATTTTCTTGAAAATGTTCCTGTAGACATCTAACTGCAAAGTGGACACCAAAAAGCAATCGATGAAAACAGACAAATATTGTTATCAATTATTTCTTGTATAGTATTTTGCGGTACACATGATATGCCTATTAGGGGAAAACAAACAGATGAGGGTGTTTTAGTAAATTTATTGAAGTTGAGAATCAATTCAGAGGATGACAAATTAAAGAGTCACCTAGAAAAGTGCCGTCGCAATGCAGTTTACACATCGCCAAAAATACAAAACGAATTGATAAATTTATGTGGTGAAGTTATTAAGGAGAATATAATAATAAGTGAGGTTCAAAAGACCATGGCTTACGCAGTCTTAGCTGATGAAACAGCAGACGAAGCTGGGAAAGAACAGGTGTCAATAGACGTGCGATTCTACGACGAAAGCAAAATGAAAATCAGAGAAGAATTTGTAGCGTTCATTGAACTAATTGACAATTTCTTGATTAGTTCTAACCTCCCAACCGAAGATTGCGAAGGGTTTGGATTCGATGGCTGTTTTACAATGGCTGGGAAAGAGGATGACGTACAAGCCATTTTGAGAAAAAAATATCTTCGTGCTTTATATTTTTATTTTTCAAGTCACAAACTTAACCTTGTTGTGAATGATGTGAACGCAGTGCCAGATATTAGAAATACTGTCGCCACTGTAAAGGATGCTATAACGTTTTTCAGAGAATCGACTACATGTCGAAATTACGCTCCAAACCTATCACGCATGTGTGAGACGAGATGGTCCGAAAAATACAAATCAATCAGAAAGTTTTCTCAAAATTTCCCAGAGCTTAAGAAATCTCTAGAAACGTTATCCGTAGAGGAAATATATTGTAATGGGATTTTTAGTCCCGGGGGTTCGTAGGTCAAAGAAACCACTAATGTTGGGAAGTCTCAGTTTATTAACCTCAGTTACGGGCTTAGTTTTAACACCTTTTAATAATAAAATAGATAATATAAATTGCTAGCCAAGAACAGGACAGTTGTAACCTTACCTTTTATTAATAAAAGCACTGACCCGGATTAAAACCTTTTAACGGAATCACGGAGTTAAAGGCGCCACACTTCTTTATTAAATAGTGACAAACGAAGGAATAATTATAAGACTACTCCGAGCAGAAATGTAGGCTTTATAGAATGTCATACATTTCCACAAATAAAGAAAATATTTAAGACGCCCGATATTCTATTAAAACAAACTATAGCAAAGGTAGAGGTCGTTCCGCTACAATATGTCACCAGAAAATCTGCATATCAGTTGCATTCAGCCGTTAAAAAACCAGTGTTTATTATTGCTCTACAAACGATAGCCAAAAATTTAGAAGTTTTAAAACCAGTAGTTAGCGCACTGTAAGCTAAATCGATCGACATGATCTCGGTGGGAAAACACATCTAAAATATCAAAGATATTCTTAGAAATGACCACGAGTTTCCTGATAGAGTAATGAGTAATGAAATGCTTCAAAAAGCGCGAGCTGTCGCAATGGATATGAACATATCAAGAAATGGTATATTTCCATATTATTATCTTGATTGTTGGGAAAAACTAAAGGAAAATAGCTTACCATCGATTGATGCTTTTTACTCCAAACTTAAAAAATCTAATGTAACACAGACTGATTATAACTTTGCTGTTAAAATTTGGGAATCATTTCAAATTCAAAATTTACAAGAATATTTAGAGTTATACTTAAAGACTGATATTTTACTTTTGGCAGATGTTTTTGAAAATTTCCGAAAAGTTTGTTATAAAACATATGGTTTAGAATGTCTAAAATATTTTACTGCCCCTGGATTGGCCTACGATTCTTGCCTTTTAATTTCAAAAGTTACATTAGAATTAATTACCGATATTGATCAAATAATGATGATTGAAAGCGGAATTAGAGGTGGAGTATCTCAGTGTAGTAATCGTTATGGTAAAGCTAACAATAAATATATGGAGAATGAGTTTAACCCCGATCTGCCATCATCATATTTAATGTACTTTGACATTAACAATTTATATGGAACAGCAATGAGTGAATCGCTTCCTACTGGTGATTTTAAGTGGGTTGACATAAGTGTCTACTATTCGGAAAATATTATTAATACACCAGACGATTCAGATGTAGGGTATATACTTGAAGTAGATTTGGAATATCCTAAGGAACTCCACGATCTACACAAGGATTTACCTCTATGTCCAGAACGTTTAATACCACCTGTCACATCATCAAAACAACCTAAATTATTGACAACACTTTTTAATAAGAAAAACTATGTTATTCATTACAGAACTTTAAAACAAGCTTTATCTCTTGGTTTACAACTTACTAAGTTTATAAAATTTTAAAATTTATACAATCACCTTGGCTAAAAACTTACATTGATTTAAATACAAATTTGAGAAAACAAAGCCAAAATGAATTTGAAAAAAACTTTTTTAAGTTAATGAATAATGCAGTTTTCGGAAAAACTATGGAAAACGTGAGGAAATACAAAGATGTTAAAGTAGTAACTACTTGGCTCGGTCGATATGGAGCAAAAAATTACATTTCAAAACCTAATTTCCATAGTTTAACCATTTTTGATGATGACATGGTTATAATTGAAATGTCAAGGTTAAATATTAAATTTAATAAACCTATATATGCGGGTTTTAGTATTTTAGAAATTTCTAAACTTTTTTTATATGATTTTCATTATAATTATATTAAACCTAAATTTAATACAGATGCCAAACTATTATATACTGACACTGATTCTTTAATTTACCATTTTCACGTGGAAGATATCTATGAATTTATTAGAAATGATATAGATAGATTTGACACTTCTGATTATCCTGTAGACAACATTTATAATATTCCTTTAGTTAATAAGAAAGTATTAGGATTAATGAAAGATGAGAATAATGGCAAAATTATGAGTGAATTTGTAGGTCTTAAATCAAAAATGTATGCATTAAAACTGTTTGATTCAGATAAAGTTGTTAAAAAGGCTAAAGGTATTACTAATACTTCAATGAAAACAATAACATTTGATGACTATTATAACTGTTTATTTCATAAAGACACATTTTATACACAAGAACATTTAATTCGAAGTAAAAAACATGAGGTCTACACAATAAACCAGAGAAAAGTTGCTCTTACTCCATACGATGATAAAAGAATTATTAATTATATATATACCGATACACTACCTTGGGGTTATAATCAATAAATTTATTTTATCCATTTTCAATAAAAAAATTTTATACATTTAAGCCGATCAAGAAGTAAGCCCAATTTTAAAATTTACAAAAATCACACCTCAGACATATTATACACCCGAAAAGGGTAGTAGACTGGCTGCCTAGAAATGTCGGTTCCACGTGTTGCTCACAAGCAAACACATAGAAGTAATCCGCCATCAGACAATGATAACGAATATTGGCGGCGTAAGTGCTTAATCAATAATATTGTTGATTATTTTCAGTGGGTTACAAACCTTAATAAAAAAAATCGAAGAATCTCATTTATTTTATTTAAATTATTACAGCTAAGCCAACCACCAACACTCACATTTACAGGTTTTTGCGTTTTGATTTTTTAACTGCAGAATAACAGATAAATTCTCAATGTATTAACAGAAACAACTCTGACTACTATCAACAACTGAATACTTTTCCTTCCTCAATGAAGATCGATGATAGTTTTAAATATGTTTCAAGGCAGAACATGATCTTTCAGCACTACACTTTGAAATAGAGAGTTGAAACAAACAATTTAATGCAATGCAAAAAATACTTTTTTCACACTTAATTTGCCTTGAATTTTGCTGCCCTAGGCCATAGACTATATCTTCTTTACGGTAAGTCCACCACTGTGTACAGATCTAACAATATTTTTTAAACTTACCACTTTCAATAAAAGTTGCTATAATGTGAGATGGACAGGTTACATGCATTTTTATGCTCCCTCCAGTTCTTGTAATATTTTTTAAATACTTTCCAGTAAAATCTACAATAAACAAATTTTCTTAATACAAATACAAATAGGTTTTTAAAAGCATCATTGTAATAATTTTGTCCATGATGTCAATTTTGTTAATAATTAATAATATTAATAATTATACCACTTATATAATAATAATTAATATAAGTTGGACGATTTAGTTCGCCTTATATATTTTTAAATCTTACCTTTCGAGTCACTTCTGTTGCAATTATCATATCAAATCTTAGAATTTGTCAGAGTTGTTTTACAAAATACATATGCACAGGGGCAAGGAAGGTGTTTTGTTTCCAAACATATTCATCTATTCTCTGTTGTCACTCAAGTTTACACGCATTTTCAAAAGAGGAAATTTTCAGCTATAATTAACATAAGATGTGAAAACCACAACACTGTCAAAGTCCCAATTAAATATTTGCACGAAATACGCTATTTACTAATAAGTACGAATCGTACTTAACGATTACGTAAGCTGCAGATGCGAAGGAAGTCTCTCACACATAATTCCTCCACATATAATAATATTAATTTAGCTTATTGATGTTAGATTTTGGGTTAAAAATAGAAAATTGAAATAGATATATGTTATTCTAAGCTCAAAGCAAAAAAAGTTATTAACATTCTTATTCCTAAAACAGCTTCAAAAAAATTCGAAATGGTAACACGGCATTTGTGAAGTTCTATTTTTTCTTTAGTGTTTGGCTGAAAAAAAGACGTATTTGAGTGTTTTTGTGGACCATTGCGATAGTAAAAACTTGTGCTGTTTGTCCCGCACCATGGGAAAAAGGCGATTTAAGCCGATCTTTTCACAAGTTCACTCATATAATATATAGTTTACTCATATACTATGTCGTAACATCAAATCCGGAGCAACCGTGGCATGGATGAAGCATTAGTTTGTTTTCTTTTCATTTGACACTTGGTATTGACAGACAACATTGGCAGCTGTCACTCTGTCAGTAACAACAGTGTTAAATGTGAGAAGGCGCCGAAGGCGGCAACGGCAAGCTTCTTGAATACAGAACACAAAGAGGGAAAAATGCCTGGTCTGTTTTCTGTGCTCTTGTAGTCTTGAATACTAACCATTACTTCTATTCTTTTTCTTTTACGTTGTAGGCAATGGTCAGAAAATAAGAGTGAAATTCCAAAAAAGACCCTTTTACAATTCCAGCATATCGTGTAGGCACCCATGGAAGACGGCAAGATAGAAAGTGGCGTGCATAGGGCTGGTAGATAAGATTTTAACTCTCTTCCTGAATAAGGAGGCAGCAATGGCCAAGGGGGTCCATGCAAGAAGGACCCATGTATTTGATTTAAAATAGCGTAAGTTAAAATATTTCTGATTTAATGTTTGACACTTGCTGAATAAATCGGGTAAGGGAGCAATCACTTACCCGTCTAAGAAATGTATATCCCTGTTTCTCTTAATTAGAAATCTAATTATATAGTTTATAACACTTTTGAGGGTATAGGTATACATATTTGCTTTTTTCTTGCCCTATTCTAAGTCATAATATTTATTATATCAAATAAACAACTTCTATCATTATAAAACTTATGGAACAGTATAATAATGAAATTAGTAAAAGTAGGCCTGTAATAGTATTAGCAAACAGATACCAAGTATTAACCCTATAGCAAAAACTAATTTTTAATTAACTAGAAGATACTGTATATCTGTCTTTGCCAACTTATTTAGTTCAGAGCTTGGCAATTTTAATAATTATCAAGAAGCTAGCACATAAAAGATCAAAGGAAGCAGCAATCAGATGGACTATGACCTTTAATTTTTGAAGGTTCAGAGAGCAATGGGTGGTTTTGCAAAATACTTGCCAATGAATAATTTATTAATTAATATAATTAAGAATAACTTAAAAGAAAATTCCCAGTATTTTTGATTATCATTAATAGCAATAAAGGATTGTGGCATTGCTCAAATATTTTTAAAATGGTGAGATTGCTGTGGTAAGATTACTTAAAAGACTTATTTTGTAAACAAAGCACTTGCTTAGAGTGTATGGAAAAGGGCATTTCTTTGACTAGGTCAATCATGTGATACTTATTGTAAACTTGATGCTTTCTTTATCATCGATCTTTTTCTTTTTAAGGTTATAGGCATCCATTATTGGGAGATCACAAGTAAAGATTGGGGGCTCTCTCTCTGTGGCTTTTGCTATTTTGTTCCGTTTGATCGATATTTGCAGTTGATGTGACATTTTTTATAGAGATTAGGACTGTTTTGGATGCCACTTTGTCTTCAGAGAGATTTATATATTTTTTTTGAGGGGTGCATGGAGAATGTTTTTTTTTTTTTCAATTCAATTTATTAGGTAATAATGCACAGTATATAAATACAATAGAGATAAATGACACCTAGATACAGAGGTATCTGTGTGTGCCACATGATTCAAAGCAATATTTCAACTTAAATATACATAAAATATTCTCTCTACAAAGAAATACAATAAAAATTGATTTCACCAAAGCTGGATTAGTTAGTATTATAGGTATCTAATAATTACATAATATAATACTGAATTTATAATGTATAGGTATATCACACAGAACTAAGTTAATAATATATAATGCATATATAATGAGCTCTAGAAATTGGCCCTTGATCCCATTTTAAGTTTTTATCTATGTATACACCCAAGAATTTAATTGAATCAACCTGTTCAATAGATATTTCTATATTGTTAACTTTAATATTTTGGAAATTTGGTCTACCAGTGTCCTTTATAGAAAATGTAATGAACTTTGATTTTTTGCTATTTAGAGTGACTTTAAAGATGTCTAAAACATTTTTTATTAAGGCCAGACCATGTTGAAATTTTGATTTAACATCTTATCATGTGTGTCCCCATAGAAAACCACAGAAGTATCATCTGCGTAGGAAACTATCTTCCCACATAAATCTATCTCATTTACACCATTCATGTAGATAATAAATATTATGGGTCCCAGCATAGTGCCCTGTGGCACCCCAGTCCTTAAAATCGCTGGCTCGCTAATAGTATCCTGAATTTTGGTGTATTGTACCTTATTTGATAGGTAGAGTAACAAAAGGTTTCCTCGTATACCATATTTTTCCAGAACTTCCAATAAGATTGAATGGCAGACTGTATCAAATGCCTTTGATAAGTCCAGGAATGCCACAAGGCACTTAATATTTTTGTCTAGATGTTCAGTTATAGTACCCACCCAAGTTCATACATGACATCCACTGTGTTTATACCAAAGGTAAACCCAAATTGGTTTTTTGATAGAATATTAGTTATGGTTAAGATAAGATGTCAATCTTTCTTTAAGAGATTTCTCAAAGATTTTGGCAAAATTAGAAATGGTACTTATAGGTCTGTAGTTTTCCATGTGTTGTTTTTTACCTAATTTAAAGATGGAACTTACGGTGGATACTTTGTACTGGTGTGGTACTTTTCCAGTCTGAAATATTAGATTTATAATATGTACTAGAGGTTCTAATACATATGAATGAAGAGACTTTATTACTTTTGATGTTATTCCATCCTTACCTGGGGAGCAGTTATTTTTTAGGGAGCTTATATGTTTAATTACATCATTTTTTGTCACAGGTGGTAAATACATAGATGTTTGACATAAATTTTTTAGTTTAAATTGGACTGAGGGCTTTGCTACTGTATCTGCTATTTTAGAGCCTGCATCAATAAAAAAAGTATTAAAACTGTCGGCCAAATTTTTTGGATCTGCTATCTTAGTACCATTTTCCAGTTCAATATATTTTATGTCTTCCTTTTTCTTATCTTTGCTTTCATTAAACACATTATTAAAACAATCTTAGTTCTGTAGTATTCATTTTTTGTGTTTATGATTCGGATTTGGATATTTACCTAGTGAAAGTTTTAGCTTATCTCTGGTCCTTATTCAAATAATTAATCCATTTGTTATCCATGGTTTGATTTTCCTAAATTTATTGTTTATTGAGATCTCATAGGATGAGTTATTGACCAAATTTGTAACTTCATTTACGAGACTATCCACTGCTGCTTCCCGGTCATTAAATTTTAGAGACTCCTCCCATTTCTTTTCTTTTTAGTTTTTAGTTTTCTCTCTAGTTTTCTCTGTAACATCTTTGTTTTTATAGCTGTTTTTTTTCATTTCAATATTTATTAGTATGGGCAAGTGATCTGTAATATCATGGTTATGTACGGCTCAATCTTAACTTCCCTAAGTTTAGTTTTGAGAAATATGTGGTCCAGACATGTTTGAGATTCTGGTCTTGTTATATCGCTGTATAAAGAAAAAAACCCATGCGCGTACAATATTGAAATATATTTACCATGTGATCATTATTATTTAAAGTATTTATATTTATGTCTCCCAAAAATAAAGAATTATTAGTATTTTTTTTATGATTTAAATGTAGGGCGAGGTCAGTTAAAAAGTCATCAGTATTGGAATTTGGTGAATGATAACAAACATACAAATTAAGTTATTTTTTCAAATGTAAAAATTAGATTAGTAATACTTACTCTTGATAAATCTTGTTTCAAAATGTGTATTTCAAGGTTTACTAAAGAACATCTAGTGTAGACCAAAATTCCATCGAAAGCATTAAAATCACCATTACCATAATATAAATCATAACCTGGAATATTAAACAATGCAGCTGAGCTTAGACTATGGCACTCCGTCAACACGATAATGTCACAACTTCCAAGATTGTATGATTCAAGAAAAACATAATTTATCGGTGTTAGATTTTATGCCCCTTATGTTAAACAGCAGTATGTTTAATTGAATTTCATCTTTGTTTATGATATTATTAATTAATTCAGGCTTAATAGAAATAGTTTTTTGTTCAATAGAGATATTATTTAAGACTTCTGCTTCCATAAATCTTTTAAGAATATGTAATATAACAAAACTCTATAAATATACATACCCAAAAATGTCAGAAAATTAACAGGAAAGAAAAACAAATAAAACTTAAATTATTTAATCAGTCCTCAAGTTTCACTTTAACAAGTCCTCTTCAGAGAAAAGTCTAACTGGTTCTTCTTTCTGACTCTCTCAAAAATATCCTCCCATTTCAAGTAAACACAGAGTGGTACTTATTTAAGTGTTTGGATTCCATATAGCCTTTTTAAAAAGTTTTTGATTTTGTGGAGTCAAATCGTCATTGAAGTAGATTTTGTTATTGTTACCTTGTATAACACGCATGTCTGTCTTCAATCCCTTCAGTTCCTTGATTTTTTGAAAAAACTTACTGTTTTCTGCCTTCGCCTTAAGTTTAACCAACAGTGGGGCATTATCTTCGTTTTCCGAGTCGGTACACTTCCTAACCGAATTTTCCTCCAAATTAATCTGCATAGATCTGGCAATCTGATGAACAATTTTATGCATATCACTTGTATCCTGTTTCAGAATTCCACTAATAATGATGTTTCTCTCCCGTTCTCTTTGTTCAGTATCATTATTCAATTTTGATTCCAGCTCCGAGATTCGTCCCTTAATAGACTCATTCTCAGCCCTAAGCAATTTTGTCTCAGCCACCAATTGCTCAATGGCAACTTTTTGTGCATCAAAAGAATTGGATATGTATTGCACAGATTTCTTTAATTCTCCAAATTCTATGTCCACTGATTTCTTAAAAGAACCGAGATACTCCTTAAACAACTCACTAAAGATTGCTCTCATCTTCCGTTCATCCATTTCGCCCGGGATATTTGTCTCAGCCTTCTGACAACAGCTCACAAATTCTTTATTATTCTGATCAGTTTTTACAACTTTTGCCTGCCTGCTGCACAGCTGGGATGGTATGCAGAGGGGCAGAAAGCACAGTTCCAAGAAGTCTTGACACTTTTTTTACAGTGTTTACAGCAATTTTCCTCCAAATTCTCAAGTGGAAAGCCACTTGTTGGTAACATAACCTGAAAATTCTGTTTTTGGTAAATTTTGGGCGTACTCCATTTGTGTAGACTACTATGATCCTATTTCACTATATTAGTGTAATATGGATTTAAAAGTCTTGAAACTAATGGGAAATTAATCTATTTTTGCAGGAAATAACGTTTGTTTACAACAGAAATGACCGGAGAATAATTATTTATTTTCTTAATATTTACTCTGAATAACCAAGAGTTATAAAATTATATAATAAAAATGCAAAAAGACCATATTAAATCTGAGATTTCTTATCTTAGGGTTGTTGATTTTAAAATCACACTTTTCAGTCCAGCCATTATAATCAGATTATATCAGTCACATATAGGGCTGTGTTCAATGTCTACTTGTAAGATATCTAATATTTATCTCTGGTTCGACATATTCTGGAATACTGGTCCCTTGTTTTGTCTCCTTCATTTCTGTTTCATTTTTTTTTGAAAATCATTTATTTAAACAACTTACAAGTTACAATTTTGTGTTAAATATAATTTAAACCTCTAAATAGTGCCTTTAAGCACTGGTCTCGAGAATAACAAAAATAAAATGATAAATTTAAACAAATTTAAATAAGAAATTGTTTCTAAGTAATATAATAAATAATAAACCCTATAAATGCTCCAACAAACAGTCATTTAATAAATTTAAAGGTCTTTAATATTTTAACAAATGTATTTTATGCATTTATACCTTTTATAGACTGGGGTAAGTTGTTAAAAATTTTAATTGCATTGATAATTGGATTAAACCTATATTAGTCCTAGTGCTCACTTGATATATATTATTTTCGGATCTTGTTTGATAATTATGCACATCACAATTAAATAAAATATTTATGTTACATTTTTGCTGACCATGAAGAATTTTATAAATCATTTTACATTGTTCAATTTCTAAAATGTCTTCTAATTTATGTAAATTCAGTTCTAGATAAATCATGTTAGTACTGGTGAGCCAATCATAGTTAAATAATACATTAGCAACTCTATCCATACAAACCCCAAACTGGCAAAAGGTATTGCCAGTTTAGGGTTTGAAATGTGTTAGAAAAAAAGCATTATAAATCTTAAATTTACTTCCCTTAGTTAAATAGTTGGTACTCCTATACAAAGCAGAAAGTATGGGTACTGGTTTTTCAATGATTTTGGT
The DNA here is from genome assembly GCF_022605725.1 of Anthonomus grandis grandis. Lineage (NCBI taxonomy): Eukaryota > Metazoa > Arthropoda > Insecta > Coleoptera > Curculionidae > Anthonomus > Anthonomus grandis. Next base: position 442,405 of record NC_065562.1, on the reverse strand, counting down.
TATGTGTTGTGGTCTGTTGGACATGAAACAAATAACTACAGGCCCAATTCAGTAGTGAGCGTATTCTTCAAAATAGTGAAAAAATATTTAAAAAAAGAATGCTAATATTTATTAATACTCATCAATGGACTGATAATTTTCAATATGGTTTCATAAAAAACAGTAGCACACTTGGTGCCGCTGTGGATTTCATAGATTATGTTTAATGAGCTTTGGATAAAAAACAAGTGGTTGTGGCAGTGTTCATTGATCTGAAGAAGGCTTTTGATGTGGTTAGCACCAATATTTTGTTGGAAAAGTTACTTAAGGGATTTGGGGGTGTTTAATAGTCTTCTTATGAGCGTTTTTGAAAGAGTATTTCCTATAATAACTTTAGGATTTTCTTTTTAAAAAAAAAAATTACATTCGCTTTTTCTCACAAGATTTACGTCCAGTTTTCCAACAAGTTTTAAGTAACCATTTTAATGAATTGACATTAATTGAATTTTACCAAGTAATAAATAATGTTACACCTGAAGAAAGAAATCGAATAATTCAATTTTCTCATGAAGGAAAAACTATCCATTGCAGAATTCACGAAACTTTCACTCTAATAAAATTAAGCTATTATTGCAAATCAATGAAAAATTTTATTATAAAATATATTGATAATTGTGAAATCTGTTGAAAATCTAAATATAATAGAAGACATTTGAAACCATTTGAAGTTATTCATATAGATACACTTATATTAGGAAATAATAATAATATATTTCTTTATTTCGTACTATGAAGTAACATTATACATGAAAACTTATATAAAATTAAATGACCACCAAAAAAGGCTTATTTTGTTTTGCTTTAAAAATCAAAACGGTCGTTTTTTGTTCATTCAGTATAAACTTGTTTTTACTAAACCAATCTTTGCTTTTTTGAAACAGTAGATCTTCATTCTAGCATAGCTTAGATATGTTCGGAAACACCACTAATAAATTTGTCATCATCTGCAAATATTCTTAGGGTATTACATACTGTTTGAATATTGTCAATAATTTCAAAAGGCAAGTCATTTATGAACACCATTAATTAAATAATCTGAATTTATGACCTTTTGCTTTTTACCATTACTTGTTGGACTCTATTGTTGAGATAAAAAGTGAACCATTTTAAGGAATTATTTCTCACCCCATATTACTGTAATTTCTTTATTTATAAATTTCTATCTAAACAATCATATGCCTTAGAAAGATCTAAAAATATTCCCAATGAAAGCTTTTGCCTCTCCAAATGCCTCAAGACTGCACAAGTGAACTGACATATTGCAGTTTGTGTAGATTTACTCTCAAGATATCCATATTGATTATCAGGCAAAGTATTGTACTGTTATTTTTAATTGTTATTGTTATTTTTAAATCAAGCATGGTAAAGTATAGATAGATATAAAAAAAGTTTATAAGAAAAAGCTGTTTAGAATGCAAAATTAATTAAGCCTGAATACCGAATTTCATAACCATAGGCTTACTTTGATTTTTACGTTTAAATTATTTATTCTCACTTTTCTCAAAGTTTAAACAAAAACCAAATAAATATTAATATTTAAAATAGTGAAAATTATTTTAAAAATTATTGTTCTTGGATTATTTTTTTTACGATCGGTAGGAATTTTTTCGGCTCGTGGAATGCATGCCGCTTATTATATTGGGTTCTATTTGCTGCATTTACGAGTTTTTGTCGAACTTTTTAAAATGTAAAAATTCTCAATTAAATGTAGCAGCTACTATAAAACATTGTCCTTGTCAAAGTTATGTACAAAAACCATGCTTATATCATTATTTTATTGTGAAGTAAGTAATTTAAAAATGTATAAAGTTATTAATAATATCGGAATTTACAGAAAAATTTAAATTTAGCAGAAAATTTTCATTGTGCAATCGTATGGTAGTGGAAATAGTATGTCGTTAAACTACGTTTTGAATCGCACCGTTTATTATTTTCTGCTTGGTTAGGCAATAATATTCTTGGACGAATCTACTTTCACGACAAATGGTGTAATTTCATCCCAAAATTGTCGGTTTTGGTCCAATTAAACGCCAAGCTTGGGATAATCCATGGCAATTGGTAATATTTTAAAAAAGTCAACGTATGGTGCGCCATATCTTACTATTTAGGTATTATTGGACCATAGTTTATTAAAGGATCTCTTAATCAAGAAAAATATCTTCAAATTTTGGATTCAAGATTTTTTTGAAGCATACTTAGAACCTTTACCAGTTGATCAAAGAATAAATCGTTATTTTTAACACGACGGCTGTCCAGCGCACTCCACTATGCGACTAGCAGAATGGTTGAATAGAACTTTTCCGAATCAATAGATTGGAAGACGCGGCCCAATTGGGTGGCCGCCAAGGTCACCTGATTTAACCATTTCTGATTCCTATTTACGGGGTCAAGCAAATTGTTTATTCCGATCCATTAGCAAATGACAGGGAATTACTAAAATAAAGAATTAGAGATGCTTGTAATTCAATTTCCATTGAACAAGTTAGAAATTCTTTTAAAAAAGTTTAGGAAAGGTATTGGAAAATGTTTCGAGGTAGCTACATTGAATACATTTAAATTAAGTAAATAAAATTAACAAAAAATAAATTTTCTTGTTAAATTAGATGTACTATGTACATTTTATTACAAACATATTTTTGGGGATGGTTTGTAACTCTTAGGTCAGTGATTTAACTATTAGGTAAATAAATTAGTTAGTTTTTCTCTAATAATAAAATATGAATAAAAAAATTTATTGGTACACAAAATGTAAAACTCAAAGTAGGCCTATGGTTGTAAAATTCGGTATTCGGGCATAATTTTCATAAACAGTCAAATGTCAACTACAAATTTTTTTGTAATTTTTATGTATAAATTCGCCTATTTTGAAACACACTGTATAGTTGTCAAATGCTTTAGGATGCGGGCCATGCTTTAATGAAATGTGCAACATATCAAAACTTCAGATGTTGTTGGAATGCATATTTTGATAATACTCCCTGATATATCTTTTCGTAGCTCAATTTATCTTTTACTTTTTTAGAAATACGTTCGTTTGCCTTTACAGGCCTTAACAAGAACCTTCTATGGTTAGCTGCTATATTTATGTGCATTTTATCGACAGGTCATCTCATTCTGTTTTTATAATTTTGTATATCTGCATACATCGAAAAAAATCATCAAATAAACATCTAATTGATACTTTACTTCCCTAACTTCCTTATTATATTTATAGAGATCTTTTTATTTTTCTTACATATTATTTTTTTTGGAAAACTTTGATTAAAAATTGGTTCAAATATATTTGTAAAAGCACCCCATTAGCTATTTACATCACAATCATTCTGACCAAAAACGTCAGCCCAGTTCTCTTCTTTCTGTCAATTCTCTTCTGGCTGTCAAAAGTAACTTTTTTTATCATCTTTTGAAATTAAATATTCCATGTCTTAATTAATAATTTTTTCAGAATTTAATGAAGTTTTACCCTATTTTGGTACACTAATTTCAGTAGTTTAAACTCTGGTATAGTATTTTTCATTCATTTTACAACCCCACAACAGCCCGAATCAAACAGCCCTCATAAAAGATTAAATTCAACTTTAATTAAACATATTAGACTTTTAAAAGAAAAAGATAAAAATGAAGACATTGTATGTATAATGCCATATGCAGTTATTGCTTATAACAATACTATACATTCCAGTACAAATTTTACATCCTTTGAACTAATCTACTTATGGATACATAAGATCCCATGAAATTAATGGCTGCTCATATTTATCTGGAATATATAAATTTGTATCGAATTTAAACCGAGGCATTATACCAAAAAATTTAAAATGATACTATTAAGTTAAAAGAACAAATTATTGAAAAACATAACAAAAATCGAAAATATGGAAGTCTACAATGAGAATATCAAGTATATAAGAAACAAAACAAAAGGCTTGGTAAACTTAAATCAAGATCCACTTTATGAACACAGATATTAGAAGATAATAAAATTTTAGAGATTCAAAATCAAAATGATAATAAAAAAGAAATAATTCATGTAAATGAAGCTAAAATAATGCCACTTGTTGCAGATTGATGATCGGAATCATCTATACCAACGGGAATGGAGTAAAATTCCATGATCTAAATAATAATCCTGAAATACTATTGTACAAATTAGGTAAGATTTTACTCTTATTATAAAAGAATTTTATACTTTCAAAAATTATACGAAAATCTTAATTAACGCTTTAAATACTGATTTTATTTATATGAGAGAATCTGAAAACACCTTGTTAGCGTTATTTGCTTATGAAGAACGAATTAAACATAGTATTAGACAAATAAACCCAAATATACATATTGAAAAACAAAAACGAGATATTTTAAATCCTGTTGGCTCCTTAATAAAAGTAAATGGAAATATTGATCAAAATGATGCGACCGAATGTTTCTGCAAATCAATATATTCTAAAGTCGCATACCACAATTAAAAACGACAATTAATCAAGTATCACTCAATCAATCAAATAGTTTTCAATGTCTTGAACTACATTTTATAATTCATCAAACATCAATGATATATCAAATCATTTATAATATAATTGGAAAAAACAGAAGTAGCTATATCTTTTGCTAAGTTAAACACATTACATAATTCAATAATTGATCCAACTGGATTAATAAAACAAATAAATATGGTAAAAAATGAATTAACAATTAATAGTTTGTCAATACCAGTTAACATATTAAAATATCTAAATTAAATTTATTTAATATAAATAATTATTTATATATATAATTATTTAATATAAATATCTAAAAATTTAAAACATTTTAAATTTTTAGATTATTGAAATTAAATTTAATTTGACTCAAATGGTGCTATTATTTTTATATACTATACCTTTAGATTAGTATTACCATTGGTCGAATCGGATATATATATCACTAGTATCAATTATACCTATTCTTGATTGCTAAAATTAATTTGTCTTAAACCTACCACAAAAACCATTAATATATACTTTGAGAGTTTTTTTTTAATTCATTTATTGACCTTGTGCTGAGCACATTTAGTCACGAAAAGCCTCTATATAATTTTTTAGTATTTAAACTAAATCGGACATCACAAACGACCATGTCAAGTCTGGGACTCGAACCCAGGGCCACACGACTGCTAGGCAGCTATATACCCACCGCGCTGTCGGGGCCGGCTACTTTGAGAGAAATAAACAAATTTTTCAAAAAAAAAAGATCTCTGACAAAAAAATTAAAGAAAAAAAGCAACTTGGCAACTTAGAAGCTAGCGCCCAATCTATATCCAACAACCAAAATCTAGAACGCAGCGTATGTCGTTTGCCAGCAACCTATTTATAGTCTGCGCCCGCTGTTCTTTAATCGATATAATATCCTTATCTCCTGAAATGCCCAAGGAATTTTAATATTTTTTTGTCCAAATATTAATAATTAATAACTAAATCGATTTATAGTGGTTATAAACCTCTACAAACTAAACACAATAACAAACAATACTAAGTAGATAGATAAAGTGAAGTATTGTTTGTTATTGTTTAGAATTTGTGTATGCGTTAAGTAACTCAAGTCTGATGATGGCAAGAACACTTGCCAAAATGCATCACTCCTGAAATTAGAGGATTATCATTTTATTTGTGGAGAAAAGACTTCCCCCTACTAACTTTTCAATTTTATATTGACTCCACTTCAGAATGGACTTTTTCCTTAATTTAATTACTTTACTTTAAAAAGTTGAAGTTAAATGTTAAAGAAATGAAAAAGGCTCCCAAAGGATTTGAATTAATCTTTTTTCTATAATAAATACCTGATACACTTGAGATGGTTGCAAAGCTCTACAAACAAAAGTTTTTGGGTAAAAATTATTCAATTGTTAGATGTTAAAAAATATAAAGTGCTATGTAACTCTTAACGGCTATAAGGCAAAGTTTTATCCATATCCTTTGGTAGTTATAGCTGTTTATAAGATCTAACTCAATAATTTTTAATAAAAAAACTTTTGTTTTTAGAGGTTTGCAACCAGCTCAAATCCGTTTAGATATTTACTTATTACAAAAAAATTTTTAATTCAAATCCTTTGGAAGTTAACCTTTTAATTAATTTTTATAAAAAAAAACCTTAGTTTGTCGCGGTTTATACCCACTATAAGTTATCCATTGTTAATATCTAGACAAAAAATTATTAAAACTCTTTTGGAATTCCAGGAGATTACGGGAATTATATTAATTAAATTATGGGCGCCAAATATAAATATGTTGCTGGCAACGACATATGCCGCGTTCTCGATTTTGGTTGCCGGATATCGACCAGACACTACCTCCATTTTTGCATACATTAATTTTGCGGCATTTCGGGTTCGAATAAGCAATAAATTTGCTAGATTTTAATAATATACTTACTTAATATTCTCACCAACCCAAAAAATGAACTTATTATCCAACCCAACCCAACCCAAAAAATGAACTTATTATGAACTTACAAGAAAGGGACGTCGGAGAAAAAGAATCCACAAGCAAGACAGGGGATCCTACCCCCAAAACCCCCGAAGCCAGGATGGACCTTTCATCCATTCAGGAGGAGCTGCTAAGGTCACCAGCCGCCAGCAACTCAAACGCTGAAGTAACAAGGGATGACTTTATAAATAGAATGTTCCAACAAGGGATGACTTTATAAATAGAATTAGGATTGCTTGTAATGAAATAGTACCATTTTTAAATAATTTCACGTTCGGTTATTCGTCGATGTGAATTATGTATTGCAGAAAAAGGTTCACATTTCGAACACCTTCTTTAAATTTGTTAATTGTTTGTTATGTTCTTGTAATCTGTTGTTTGTTATAAATAAGTTATAAGTATTTGTGGTATTGTTCTATGTTGCGATTTATTAGACGGTTGAAATAAATTTATCTTTAAATCTTAAGTGATTTTTACAACCCAATTTGGGGAGAAAACGGAGTCAGATACGAAAAAATATCAAGAGGGCATTTTTGTTTACAATTAAATGCACTATTTAGAAATGATCGTTTAATCGACTTAATCCAGTGGCGTCATATCTCCGCCACTGGCCAACGTAGAAACATGACATTATTTACGATTATGACCCTTCATCCTAGAATTGTTTATACCAATTTTGATCTCAATATCTTTGATAGTTCGGATATTAAAAAATAAAAACTTTTTTTTTTGGGAAACTTTGACGCCCTGTATCTCAGAAACAAAAAGTTTGACGATCAATATTTATATGAGAAACCTACCTTAAAATTAATTTTTCTAAATACTGTTAAAGTCCTGCTACAAAAAAGTGAAACACCCTGTATAAATAATAAAACCAATGTGGCATTCTTATTCCATATTTGCAGCCATTCTAGGCCTAAACCGATTACCGATCCTTTTTTGGCTTCCTATTTTTTCGTTTAGAATAAAAAACTTTTGACTTTCTGTCTCTTCTTTTTCCCATTTTTTAAAAATAAACGTAAAAAACTCAATAGTATAAAGAACAACGCGCACAAAATTGGAACACCTTCGCAATAAAATATTTCTAAGTGAACTCCCGATCAATTACTCTCAATCTAAAAATCAAAATTCAACATTTCAATTTTACATAATATTGAATTCATGTTGACCAGTAGCCGATATTGTCATTTGCGCAAATCGTGCCGAACAAGCGTCGCGCGTTTCTTGATTTGATTCATGCTAGCCCGGCCATGCGTTGTTGCCAAATCATACTACAACAACTTATCGGCGGTTCAAGAAATTGTAAAAAAAATGCCTGAATTTGAAGAAAAAAATAAATTTTGAGAAATTAAAAAAACTAGCACTTATCAACTCTTGAAAAAAATTTGTACATTTTATTAGTGAAAACCGCATTAAAAAATATTGTAAAATAAAAAAGTTATCCTGCAAACAGGAATTTGTGGGTGAATAATACACTTAACTAAATAGTTCTTGAAGAATTACACAATCTGAATTACGAAACTTAAAGTAATAATCAAATAATACCAAAAAGGGGGAAAACAGGAGAACAAATTTACTTACATGCGCAATGTTAAAAATGCAATTAATTGCGAGCAAGAAGGGTGGCGCGGACCGAACGTGTTACTATAAATATTATTTTACCGAATTCGACCGTAAACGATTCTTCATTTCTTGGAATATATAAATGCTTAATCATTTTTTAGATTATCAGTTGGCCTTTATTTTATATTTAATATTTAAGTTAAAGAAAAGTTGTTTAAATCCCAACAACTGTTGTTTCACACATTTTAGTTGTGGTATTTAGACCATGTTCTATTTTTTTAAAGCACCCATGGACCATGTCTTCATTTAGCCCAAAGGTATTCATAAACATTTTTTTACATACCCTCTTTTTCTCATTGATTTCTCAAGTAATACCAGTACGTTCCAGCTCTTCTAGAAGGCTCGTCTGCTTTGGATGATCTTTTTGTTGTCGTGTACTCTATATTTCCCGTGATATAAGCTCTTTTCTCCACCCAGTCCATTTTTCCCAAAATGTTTAAAAAATGAGCCTCCTTTCGTCTTCTGTAAATGTATTACAGAAGTGTTTAGAAGATTTTTGACACACGCTTGACCTGCAAGAATCGCCCATTTTTCTTTGTAGCCTGGTAATTCCGTAAATAATTTCTTTCTTTTTGTTTTTTTTTGATACCTGTTTTACCTCATTCCCCTCATTCTTTTGTACATTGTTTTATTAACCAACCAGTCGGCTTTATCTGCGTTCTTCTTCCGTTTACGTGTTTTGGTAACTTCTCCATTTTTTTCAGGTTCATTGTCGCTACTTGGTTCCTTGTTTTCGGGGTGAGAATACGAATTCCATTGACCTTTGCCTTGATCAGTAGAGCCGCCATCATCTCTTGAGTCATTTTCCAAACTTTCAGTCTAGGTGTCATTAAAGTAAGGATTCAAAATTTCTTTATCACATGTCTTTTCTTTTTGAAGTGCCTGGGAATCTGTTTTCTTCATCTTCTGTTTCACTAAGGATCTCCCTTATAAGTTCTGCATTATCTTGAAGAAAATCTGGATCTTAATGAACTTTGTCATTAATATCTATTTCACCAACATCAATATATACATCTTACATGCAGTCAACACTCACAATCTTCTAAAACTGCAGGTTCTAATGGAGCAGACCACTTGTGGGTCTCATGCGTAGTATTAAAAACTGTTTCCATATCGTTAGTTTCGCAGCATTCCACTTCGGTTTCATTGTGTGTATCTCCATTATTTGTAGGAACCGTTTTACTGGATTCTAGTACTGGAAGTTACTGCCTTTATTACATTCTGCTAAAGTACCATCGTCATTTTATACAGTAAGTGGTAGCAGTTGTGGTTTCTTCAATCAATCAATCAATATAAGCTTTATTGTCACAAGAAATCTTGTTGACAAAGCTGTAAAAAAAAACAAAAAAATTAACAAACCATTATATAGTAAGAATACAATAAAACTATATTTAACATATAATACAAATAAACAAATTACAAAACTTAAATTTACATATTCATTGATAAAATATTAAAACTTTAACATTAAAGCATGACAAAAAAGGACACAGTACATTTAAAATCTCTCTGCTAAACAGTCTCCTATTTCATAGTAGCCTTTTGCAACAAGCAATCCTTTTAAATTTTTTCGAAAGAGCAACAATTAAAGCAAAAGTCAGTATGCAGTGGATGGATATAACTAACTACATTCCACATTAATATTTAAATTGTATTTAACATAGACCAGCTTTGCGGAGCGTGTAGTGGTCAGTCTATTTCTCAATTTACTATGGAGAACTCCCCATGTTGACCAGTTCTTTTCATACAAAGCTGAAGAGGCCGGCATTTTTAGTAACTTTATAGCTACATCGTGAAGTACCGATTTCTTTTGCCAACTCTCCTACCATGTTGATGGAGGAATATCCGATGACGTTTTACAAACTGATTTGATGCTTTTTACTGCTATCCATATTATTTGATAGTTAAATTTATTTGTTGCTGCTCTAAAATTTGAAAATTCTCCAAATACGTCAACCTCAGATTTATTGAAGCTAAGTTCTATTATTAGATTCGTAGCACGTTGCAGCTCACCTGGGGTTAAATTTCCTCCTTTATACCTAGGATCGAGTAGATATGCTGCATTGTGAGTGTCGGTGCAGGCCATATCGATTCTTTTTATTACCGATTTAGTCGTCACTTTTTCTTCATTTTGAAGAAATGGACTTTCTGAAACAAATGCATTAAAGTGTTCTTTCAAGGGGAACAGCTTGTGCCGGACATCTGACAATGTAGCAGTAGTATTTTCCATGAAGGTGATCAAACAACAGGATTCAGTAACTCAATAAATTTAACGTTTCTATCCCAAAATACATCATCATTCAATATGGCAGATTTTATTTTATTTGTTGCTAGTGTCTCAGTATCTGGATGAATTAAACATGCTTTAAGTAGCTGTTTATTTATTTATTTATTTATTTATTTATTTCAATATACGGCAGAGCCAGTTTACAAAAACAAAATAGATAATACAAAATACTAAACAATATAGCAATATAAATACAATACTAGAATTACAAAAAAAATATATATATACCAAGATAAAACCTCTGAAAAAACAGTCATCAACAGGGCTAAAAACTTAGCACTATCCAAGGAACGTAGGTTAAAGTGTAAGATTATTTATTTTTGATTTGAATGACCGTAAGCCGCCGGAAAATGGATCCAAACTATTTTCATTAAAGAAACGCAAAGTCCTAGTCAGTGGAGAAAAAAACCCATAGTTGGCCGAATGAAAGGGTAAACGAAACATAGAAGAGTTGATCCTTCTTTGACAGGTGTTAAAAGGAATTGCTTCCAAGATGGTAGGACAATGATATAAACCATTTAAGATCTTATAAAACGTTAAAGCATCAGAATAATGCCGTCTGACTTCAAGATTAGGGATATTAAATTGGACACTGATAGCATTATAGTCGATGTAATAATTACGAAAAATATTAACTTCAGCTCTATAAGCAAGGGATCTTAAGAATCTTCTTTGTACAGCCTCAAGGTGTTCAATATGAGAATCATAATAAGGGGACCAAATTACAGACGCATACTCAAGCAAGGAACGTACCAAAGAGTAATAAAGTAATTTGAAACAATAAGGTGAAAGATGTACACTATTTCTAGTGATAAAACCAAGACTACGCATACTCCTGTTAATAATATCCAAAATGTGCGGCAAAAAAGTTAGCTTGGTATCAAAAAGAACACCTAAATCTTTAACTGTATCAACTGACTTGAGTTCGTTATTATTGATTGTGTATTGATAATTAATAATTTTATTAGAACGACCAAACGAAATACATACACACTTCTTTACATTCAGTTCCAGACTATTGCTATTACACCACTCAGCAACACTATTTAAATCCAATTGAAGTAGCTCAGCATCAAGATATGACTCAATGGCTTTATACAGTTTAAAATCATCAGCAAAAGCAAGATGTTTTGAATGAACAATTACATCACTCAAATCTCTTATGAACAAGTTAAAAAAGACCGGTCCAATATGCGAACCTTGAGGCACGCCTGAAGATACTTCAATACCATTAGAAATATAATTACTTATCCTGACCAACTGTGTGCGACCAGTCAAAAAACTGTGACAAAACTCGACCAAAGTCCTACCAAGGCCCATAGCCCCAAACTTCTGAACCAGATGTTCATGACCAACCCTATCAAAGGCCTTTGAGAAGTCTGTGTACACACTATCGACCTGTACAGACCTCTCAAAAGCACCAATCAAATCATACTGGTAAGTCAACAGGTTAGTCACCGTAGATCTACCCTGACAAAAACCATGCTGATGATCACTAAGCAATCGCCTACAGTGCCACGAAAATCGCACAGAAAACAACCTGTCAAACAGTTTAGGAACTACAGACTGAATACACACACCTCTATAGTTACAAATATCAGTTCTATCCCCATTTTTATGAATTGGCGTTAAAAAGCTTACCTTCCAATAATCAGGAAATTTGCCTGATGTCAAGCAAAGATTGAAAAGGTGATGCAGAGGCTTACTCAGAGTGCATACACAGTTTTTAAGAAAAACAGATGGGTTCAGGGTGATGAGATCAGGGCCAAAAGAATGTTTGTTCGGAAGGCGTAAGATTTCATCAAATATGTCCAATAAAGAAAAAGAGATGCGATTTAAATCCAGACTGTAATCAAATTTATAGTCAGGAGCCTTGCGGACAGGTTGCCTGTATGTAGTTTCAAAATACCTAGCAAATAAGTTTACAATATCTTGACCATTACCAGCAACCTCGGCTTCCATATGCATGCTATTGGGGTATGAATCAGACCTACGTAATCTATTGATGTGTTTCCAAAATGAAGAAGGATCATGAGAAATTTCAGTATTTAATCTTTCAATATATAACCTAAAACATTCATCACGAAGAGTTTTACATTTATTCCTCAAATTTGAAAAATTAACATAATCCATGGGATTCTTACTATTTTTGAATTTTGTGTGAGCAATCTTTTTTTGAATAACAAGATTCTGTAATTTTCTACTAAACCAAGTGGGAAAATTAGATGATTTAAAATGTTTAATTAGAACAAACATCTCAATAGCAAAATAGAGAGCATTGTAAAAAATATCAATGCATTTATTAATATCCTTCTGATTAAAAGCAGTATCCCAATTCATGCAAGCAAGGTAATTATTAATGGCAACAAAATCACAGTTTACAAAATCATAATAATAAACATCATACTTAAGACTAAAATCACAATTAATAGGAATACTTATTTCATAAGCAGGATGGTGGTTTGATGCCGGTGATAAATTTTCAGTAGCATATATGACTTTAACATTTGACAAACTTGAGAAAAACAGATCAAGAAAAGTACCAAACAAATTTGGCAAGCCATTCACCTGCTTAAGATTAAGATAGTTACAACAACTACATAGCACATTTGCAGATGTTATAGACTCAGCCGTCTCAACATGCAGTCCGTTCACAGTGTTCCTCCATACCGCATGTGGCAGATTAAAATCACCACAAAATAGAATATCACAACTAGTATGAATACTCACAAGATCCATGGATGTAGAGGCAAATTCCTCACAAATTGATAAAGGAGAAGCAGGAGGGATGTAGACAGCACCAAAAATGATATTCTTGTCACTGCATGATACAAGCACAAAGATGTGTTCCAGGGTTGAATCACTGGTCTGTAATAACCTGGCTTTAAAACATTTACGAACAGCAATCAAAGTGCCACCACCCCTTTGCCTCCCTGTATTTGTGTAACTTCGATCCTGACGGAAAATATTGAAGTCAGTGAACCCTAACTCCGAGTCTAGAAAATCTTCATTAAGCCAAGACTCCACCAAAATCACAACATCATATATGCAACTGTTGACAGCATTCCGCAGATCAGCTATTTTAGTTCGCAAATCACCTGCATTATGAAAGTATACATTTAGTTTTTTGGAGTCTGCTTAATAACATTATTCCTCTTTTGTTGGACCACTTTAGGAATGCCATTAAAATATTGTATGCATAAGTTCTGTTCTGTACGTGAGCGCAAAGTAAGTTCTTCATAAGCATTTTTTACTTGCTTACGTTGAATAGGTGTTAGGTCAGCTTTTATTTTTATTTTAATTTGAAGGTTATCAAGTGATTTACGATTTTTTAAAACAGAGGATGCCAGCTCACTATTAGGGAAAACCACTCTTAAAGGTCTCAATTTGTCTTTGTTCAATTTGCCTAGACGATAGGCTTTAAAACTTGGACAGGTAATATTTAGTCTTAGAAAGCACTCAGTTACATACTTCTTGTCGTGATCTAAACGAACTTTAGATTCTTCGGCATTACTCTCAGGGACATCATAAAAAATAACATTCTTGGATCTGGAAGCTCTTTCGTGCATTTCCTCGTAAATCTCTGCAGGGATCCGCTCAGCAGCCATGTTAGTCTTACTTACCCCCTGAGATTTTAATTGATCCAACTCATACTTAAGGTCTTGGACCTCAGATTTAAGCTCAGATACCACTGAGCCAAGGTCGCCTGTCTGAATAGCCTTAATTTCATCCAACAGACATGTCAGCTTAGTGTTCTGATCGTTAATAGCATTAAAAATATTTAATATGATCAAAACAACATCCGACATCTCAATATTCTGTTTGTTTACTAGACGATCTTGAATTTTCTTTCCTAACCTCGAAAAGTCGTCAGCTGTTTCAGCGAATTGATCCTGTGCACTGTTCGAAGCATACGGCTGCGAAACACGTTTACGGGCTGTAACGAAATCGCTGTTGGCGATCGCAGGCGACGGCAACAAGTCGGACTGATGACCAGACATTACTCGACCCGACAAAGATGCCTGCTGATCTTGAACCTGATCCGGGTCACTCAACAGATTGGATGGCGCCAACGATGCACGGCACCTAACCTTAACGGCGGCACATTTTTCACAACACCAATTGTGTGAACCAGTCTTCCTAGCTTGTGCGACAACTTTATTAAAACTGGAAACCGAAAGGCCCGTGCAGCCCCTATGGAACCAAGAATTACACAAACTACACTCAACTGAACTAGAGTTTGATGAAAACCCACGACGACATTTACAACAATTACTCACGTCGGCCATCTTGGTGTGACTTTTATTGACGTGTACGCTTTCCATATAAGTGACTGTACGGCCCCATCTAGTTGCCACTGGTAATTTCAGAGATTGAAAATTACCGCCCTGCTTTTCATTTAAAATGGCGTTGGGAATATGTTTTAATTTAAAAAATTTCACATTCTCCTTACAAACACTAAGATGATCAGAAAGGGTTTTAAGCGATTCAATATCTTTGAGCAGTAAATTCAGAATGTGAGAAACACAGCCATACATTTGTAGATTTGGGAATGTTTCTTTTAATTGGGCCCATGCAACTTGCATATTTGCTGCGTTGTCGGTTACCAGAGAAGTAATTTTATTTTCACCGATTTCTTTAATTACCCTTGTAATTTCACCGGCGATGTATTGGCCTGTGTGTCTAATTGCCTTGGGCTGTGAAAAATCATAGAAAAAATCTCCATTATTCGTATGCACCATGTAGTTTATTAAACCTTCGTTTCTAATATTTGTTCAGCCATCACTCATTAGAGTTATATTATCTTCACTATCCAGAATATCTTTGATGTTGTTTTTTATTTTCTTAAAGCATCTGTCGAGGTGTGAGGTTGCCATAGTTTTTCTGTCAGGAATTTTAAAAGCTGGTCGCAATTTTCCAAAAAATGTTTTCCATTTGTCTGATTCGAACATTGACAGGGCGCAATTTGATGAGTAAACAGCTTCGCAAAAAAATGTTTGTAACTCAGATTGCTCAGATTCGCTTACCGTGTCAACAAATGATGATAATTTTTGCATTTTTCTACAATTAATAGGTGGCTGAGAGGAACCGGATGAAGTACTTGGAATTTCATTGATTTCTGTACGTGGCTTCTTGCTTTTCTTGGGAAATATTGCTTCGTTTTCATCTTCGAAGGATTCATTCAAACTGGTCTTTGCCTTGTCCATCTGAAAACAAAATAATAAAATAAGACACTCGTGCCGCGATCGTGCCTAATGGTGTAATGTGTAATTCATATTCTTTTTGTTATTTTTTTAAAAATATTTGTACTGTACACTATACCCAAACCTTAAAAATTGATGAAATCCTATTCCCTCAATCTCCAAAAACCAAAAACTATAGACAACTCAAAACGAAGACCTTCATGAAAGCTATATTCTAAATTTATACCAATATAATTTGAATTTAGTTCAAAACCATTGATTTTCTTTCTACTTTCTATATATTTTTTAAAATATTGGTATTCCGGGTATTCCCAAAAATTCCCCCACTATGCCCTCAGCGCATAAAAAAAGGAACTCGAAACCTTCACACATAATGACATTTTATAAAACCATGTTTTTTGGTTCCACTGCAATAATTCCCTTTTACTTTCAAGCATACAACAGGAAAGTAAAAAGTATATGTTAAAAATATGAGTAAAAAGCTTTCATCCGGAATTCCTCTTCCCAAGAAATAACATTTAATTTGTATTGCTTACAAGTTAATTAAAAACATATTACTCTTTTTGGGAAACTACCTAAATAATCAAATACTATTTATATGATAGTATACTTACATCACATAAATTAATCTTGTCAAACCGCTTCTGGAACTGATTTGCACTTTTTGAGTATGTGATTCTTCATTCTATCGGCATGAGTGATGTAAATTGCTTCACAGTAGTTACATTTGCCTTTCACTTTATTTTCTTCGCGAATCTCCGTGAAACAATTCCAAATTTTGGTTTTGGACTTGCCCAAACTCATTGTAATTACGTTGTTAGTTCACAAAAATCCAATAATTATGAGTACAGCTCGAGCTGCAATCTCTAACGCTAGTAAATACGAAATACGTTTTCAGTCGTTTTGTTGCGAGTGTTGGGATCCCCCGAATCAGGTGTATCGGATTTCGTAGAAGACGGTTGTGAGTAAATTTGACTGCTTTAATTAATTTATAAATATTAAAATGAAATTAATGTACTTACTTATTTCATAAAACTCTAAATAAAACATAAATAAATGGTTTTTGAATATTTTATATATTTTGACTGAAATGACTGGTCAAATAGGTGTTGGTCAATTGACAGTCAATTGACCATGCCCAACGAGTTAAGATTTTGTGTGAAATGAAAAGTTCTTTGCATGAATCCCTCGCACCAATTTTGCAGATGTATCTGATAGCTCTTTTTTGCAACACAAAGACATTTTTGAAAAGTTGGTCACAACATGCACCCCAGAAACATAATCCATACCTTAGATTTGATTCAATTAATGCAAAATAAATATTTTTGGCAACACTAAAGTCAACCTCCTGGGACACTACCTTAAGAGCATAACAATTTGATGCTAGTTTAGTGCTTAGTAGATAGTAGCCTAATATGGCTTTCAAATTTTAATTTATTGTCTATGCCTATTCCCAAAAAATTATTTTCACTCAAATTTTTTAAAGCACTCTTACCCAAGGATACTTTACTTAAACTGCATTTAAAATTTATAATACTAGTTTTGGCAATATTTAGAGTTAATTTATTACATTCACACCATTTTTTTATCACAGCAATGTCCCTATTTATTCTTTCATTTAGATTTGCAGCATTAATATCATGCCACAGCACTGTTGCATCATCTGCAAATTGAGTAAATCTACCTGTGATCTTTAGACTTGCCATGTCATTTATGTACAGTAAAAACAAAATCGGACCCAACACTGATCCCTGGGGGACACCATGTGTGACAAATTGCTCCCTTGACAATTCCCCCTTTTACAGTTATAGTCTGTCGCCCATCTTTTAAATATGAACCAAACGATTGAAGCGACAGCCCTCTAAATCCGTACCGCTTAAGCTTCCACCGCAGCACTCCATGATCAACACAATCAAATGCCTTGGTAAGACCACAGAAACCGCTGCAGCAAGCTCCCCATTGTTGAGTTCCAGATATAAAGACTCTAAAAATGAAAAAATGGCATCCAATGTCCCTTTGGTCTCCTGAAACCCAAACTGCTCACTCAGAATTATACGTTTTTATGCTCCAAATTCAAAATTTATTTTTTTACCTTAAAGGCCATTCAAAACTTAGTAGAAAAGTTTAATAAGTAAATTTTCCACGATTTATACGTGCCACAAGATAAAGGAAAACGAGGGTCCCATTTATTAGGGTATTGGGATAAGACAACCGGGTTTTATGTCGATTTTTTTTATTTTTCAAATTTATTTTTGAAAGCCAATAGTAATAAGATATAAAAAGAATTGACAGGAGGAGAATAAGGAATAAAAGAAACCAAAAACGAAATGAATCGAAACTCTAGAAGCCGAGATATAAGTAAAAATGTGGAAAAAACAAAGGAAAACTCGTTTTTTCCCATGGTACCATTTTTTTTTCCTAAAATAATTATTGGCAAATTTTAAAGTAAGCCCTAAACTAACAATTTCCAGTAAAAAAACTCAAAAAAATAATTTTTTTTTGGCCGAAATTCGAAAGGGGTATATCCACGAAAAATTTCGAGAAAATGAGGTATTCGTATATCAAAACGAATCGGTTCTAGCTATCATAGAATCGGAGAAAATTGAAAAAAACTAAAAAACATAAATATCGAATTATCATGAGCCCTATGGAAAAAATTTAATTTTTAAAATTGTAAATATAAATATGCTCCGAATTCTAAATTTTTTTTTCTGCTTCAGGCAACTTAAAAAGTAGTAAAAAAGCTTTGTGACAAATGTTTCCACGATTCATACGAGTGTCACAATCTAAAGAGAAAGATCAGGTCCCACAAGAAGCAGTGTATTAGGATAGGAAAAAGAGGTTTGTTTCTTGTTTTTTTTTTAATTTTTATTTTAAAAGGCAATTATAATAAAATAAAAAAAAATTAAAGGGAACAAAACGAATAAAAAAACTTATCAAGTTATTGAATAGAAGCTATAAAAGCCCTGATATCAGTAATATAGTAAAAAAATACACCTTTTTTTAACACCGCATCAATGATTTTTTTTCTAAATTGGTAAACTATTAATATAAATTTATTACCAATTTAGCAACCTCCACTAAAAGAACCCTAACTAAAATAAAACTATTATTACTGTTAATTTTTTTTCCAGATATTTATACCTTGTCCTAACCTTTATGCTGCTATTACTATTATTATAAATAATATTTTCCTTATTTACGCCCTCAACCTTAAAACTCCCCGTATAATTCTATTTTTATACTATTATTATCCGCATAAATATCCCGTAATATCAATACCCTCTGTATATTTCAACTATATATTAATTAATATTTATATTCATTTTATTTATCCTAGTATTTTATCAAAAATCCCTTCAAAATTGTCCCCATAATATTAATAATTCATTAATAAAATAACTCATGACGTCACGAGACGAACACGACACGTTTATAATTGTTGCCAGACATCTCCCATCCTTCTTTAAAACCGTTTTCCTACTCTAATTTGAAACGCAAATGGACCCGTAAAAAATGTAAATAAGATGAGACGTCAGATGCGCGGCGAATTTTCCCGCCGCAATAAAAACCATTCGATAAAAGATATGCACATATTGGGAAAATTTAAAGTTTCCTGATATCGTCACTACCAATTCCTGATCATTTCCACCCATTTTAAGCCGCTAATTCTCGAATTGAAAAAGTCGGATCCGCCCGAACGTAGAATTTGCCGCCATGACACCGAAAACCCCGCGGTTGCGTCATCTGGCCATGTGCGACTCGATAGTGACGTCGTCCGTATGCTTTTACATTGGGTGCTGGACCGCCAACTTTATTATACCATGAGCTGGCTCCCTGTGTCTCCAGGGTATGACTGGTTGATTGGAACGGCTTTTTTTTTGGGGGTTTTTCTTAAATAACAGCACGTTGCGGAAAAACGGTAACATTTAAAGAAAAACGGTTTTTAGTGGATTATAGCCATATAGTGTCCGGTGATTTCAGAAAAAAAATGGTTTTCGTAGGTGTCATCGGTATGCCGGTATTAAGCGTCAAAGTTAAAAAAGATGTAGAGCAAAAACTACGCTTCGTAGAAGGTTGTAGACTATGTCGAAAAATAGGATTTTAAAAGGTCTTAAAAAGCTGAAATTTTGAAATCTCTAGGTGCCGCCAATAAAGAGTTATTAAGAAAAGTAGAAAAAAACTGTCAAAAAGGGGTTTATATTTATTAACACAGCTCACCCTGTATAATACGTAGCACCATGAATAATACCTCTATTTAATCCTAAAGGATTAAGCTTTCAAATGATGTAAATTTTAGAAGTAGAAAAAAATTTATTTCTCGAAAAATTCACTATTTTTTTTTGAAAAAAAAATTTAAGTTTGAGCTCGTTTATCTCGGAAGATGTTTCTTTTTGAAAAAAATAATTTAACAAAAAAGAAAGCTACATTTACGTAGAAAAGGGCTGTTTTGTCCGCATTATCGGGAACGTTACCGTTTAGGCCCCACAACCGTTTAAGTCCGCGAGGTACCGCGCAAAAAGTTCAAAATTCATTCACAGAAAAATCCGACTTCTGAAGGGTTTTTCTTAAAAAGCGCCCTTTCAGAGCTGCTTTATATAAAGGCGTTTAACGTCAATGAGTTTCAGAAAATTCGGCGCGGTCAGTTTTCCAGAACGGCTTAATCAAAAATTTTTCGTCAAAAAACCGTTTTTTTTTTCATTATATACGCTCATCCTTCGTACATAAAATGGTAAAAACCCGAAAAAAAAATTCGCCTTTGAACCAAAGTTATAAGCGTTTATGTGACGCAGGGCCGGAAATCGCTCTTACAATAATTATTCTCCGCAAACTCAGGTAACATTTTCGGCTTGTGAAAGTTCATTCAACATTCTGCCGCTTATTTATTATTAATGGGATAAACTAATAAAAGGTTACTACTGGATTTTGTGTTTAATTTTTCAACCCTTCTAGGTTCAATACTTGGCTACTGGATTGAGGAAATATAAGTGAGGAGATAATCAATAGGGACGATATACATATAAATGGTATTGACGATAATTTTCTACACCGACACCTGGGAACCAATCGGATATAACAGAAAATGCTTCGGTTTCAGGATTTTCCCATTTTAATTTTTATTGTGTTTTAATTTTGTACTTTGTCACTATCTTTGTGACGAATTTGTGGAGCGTGACAAATTTTAAAAAGTATTCCGAAGGCTTAAAGAATGATTGTTTGTCTCTTACGCTTTCCTATCTAAAATGCACGCTCTTAAAAATTTAAACCAACTTGAAATCGTGAGCCCGATTTCATCAATAAGGTCATTACCGCTGTATTATGTTTATTATTTTATACAATGCCAAAACACCAGCTTTCAAAGTGCAAGGTCCTGAATTGAGTAAGGCATCTTTGCAGAAGCACTTTGTAAGATGTGTTATTAGGTATTATAATAGGTGATGACTTTCTTTTTGGTTATTGTCGAAGTGAAAAACTACATTGAAACGTTCGGAAATTGAATAACAATTGTCAATCATTTGATATTATTTTGTACTTTTCCAAATAGTATGAAATAACCATGAACACCAGCCTTTAAAGTGTAGAGCCTGAATTGAGTAGGGCATCTGTCAAGTAACACTTTGTAGGACGTGTTGTAGTATATTTTTTAAGATTCATTCATCTCACAGTCCTATGATAAATTTGTTTTCTGATAAAACAAATAAGGTAATTTCATGTTGTAATTGACCTTACCAGGATGGGATATTAATATAAATTGTCGATTCCGTTTTGATATAAACTGCAATTTGTTATATTAAATAAAACAATATTATCTGGTAGAGTGAAAGAAAAACCATCCTAATGGGAATGAGATATAGAGATTAAAGATCTCATCTGCAGGATAATTCTACAGAAATTTCACAGAACCATTTACTTACTATGACCTGCCAGTCCCATCACTAAACTTAAGGGGTCCAATACGAAAAATCAAATTCGTACAGCCACTTCTCTTAAATGTTGAGCTGAATGTAGACTTGAAGTGTATTAAGTATATAAGTTACAGTACACAAGTTAATTCTTATTAAATTAACTTACCCTCCTCCAACAGGATTGACGTTAAACTTGTTAAATGTTCACGATAAAGAATTTAACTTGGAATTCCGTAGATAGTCATAACTCGGACCGAATTAAGTAAGGACTTTATGTGAGTTTACAACTAATACTATGGAAAAAAACAGTGATGATAGTCTATAATTTGCTCATTTAGGAGAGAGTCGGTGAATTGTGCGCACCTATGAAAAAACCTTGGTATTTTAGCAAATATGTCATATAAAAAATTGCAATTTGGCTAAGATGTTCTTCATTTTGTGTACTATAAGGCGAGCGAATCAATTAGAACCAAAAAATATATTGTAAAACTAAGGACAAGATTAAATGAAATATTAAAATTAAGATTAAAGGAGTACACTAAATGCAAAACTCGACATTTGCAATAGAAGCAATTTTTCAGGAAGCGCAAAAATCTGTAAAAAAATTATTTTTAGTGTTATGTAGTTGGGAAAATGTTTGGTAGATGAGTCTATCTAAATTCTTTCGATTTGTGTTTACTTTTTAAATCATTACTTATTTATAAATAAGAAAAAAGGAAATAATGTTTGAAAATACACAGTTTTGCATTTATTTTTTGCAAATACCAAGTTTTTCATTGAAAGTAAAGAATAATAATACCAAAAACTATGTTTTGTGAAAAAGTTTATTAAAGAAAACAACAAATTCTAAATAATTTTTAAGAACAAAATTTATTTCTCTAAATTCCTATTTTTGAGAAAAATGCAAAAAAGTACCAAAAGTCCTTAGACAGGTTAGATCCTAAGTCCTTCATATTCTTCACTGACCACATTATTATCATTTTCATTTTCTTCATTTTGTTGGTCTTCTTCAGCTCCTCTCTGTTGGTAATTAGGAACTGCTTTCTGAAGATCCTTGTAAAATTCCAATTCTGGATTGCTAGCCCAGTCCAATCCAAAATGATTCTTTAGTAAATTAAAAATAGAGGACTTATCTCCTTTTAAGCAATGCACTCCAGTAGGAATTTGTTCAGGCTTTAAACGAGAAAGGGTTTTTCCTCTCTTTACAACTGACTTAAACACACCCAAATCAGATTTATAGAGCACTTCTCTTAATAGAGTGCTATTACCTTCTCGTGTAAATACGAAGCGTTTACTTTCATTAAATTTAAAGTGCCATTGGGCAGGCTTTTTTATTACTTGGTACACTGCGTTTTTCCAATCAAGAATTGTCCAGTCTTGACTTAGCCTAAGAACCCTTGAATGATTTTGAATAATCTGCTCATATTCGTAGCGATTGATTATCACACTTTTTTTTTAATTTCGCGTTCGATCAACCCAAAAACCCTATCTGGGGGAATGAATGAATGGCCAACTATTGGAAATGTAAACTCGATAGTTTCAATGGTTTTTGGTGCCTCATAACAGAGCCAGTATGCTAGCATCCCCATGACGGTGCTATTTTTATTTTGCCCCCCACATCCATCGGCAAAAAGTAAAATTTTGTTTGTAGTTTCTCTAAAATCAACATTTTTCAGCGTAGTATGTATAGCCGACGCAATAGCATTGGAATTTTTATAATATTCAGTTTCTAGCCAGACAAAGGATAACACTGTATTTTGAGAAAGTTTTGTTGAAGACCTGCCACAAACCACAGTAAAATTATAAAAGTTTATTTGTTGAGAAAAGTATGCACTTTGATCAATTTAGGCAAAGCCAAATTTTTTTGGCAATCAAAAGAAAAAAGCTGAACATCTTCTCTAATTTTAAACACTTATAAAATGCTTTGCTTTTTAACTTATGGACACGTTGTTGTTATGTTATAAATATTATCCCGGCAAGACTATCCGGTTTACAGGGGCTATTTCTAGGGAGTTGAGTTTGTTCGACAGTCTTGGTTTAAGAGTTCTAAACAACAAGAACATCTCCCTAGATCTGATAGGTTCCAGAAACCCTGTTAAATTTAAAAGATGGAACAAAAAAAAAAAAGAACCTATCAGGCCGGCTTCGTGGGTTCTCTGTATGGTCAGTTGCCTCAGTCACACTCACTCACTCAGTAGTAAAACACCTTAATTTAATTTAAATAGGGTGTTTATTAAAGTCTTCATACTCAATAGCTTAATTTATCAGAAACAAGGAGTTAAATCTACATGGTAAGTAAATATAAGTAAATATACAAGATGGTCTTAAAAAGGTAAACAAAAATAAATAAAAGATATAAATTAATTTAATCTTGTTATGTTATAAATATTATCCCGGCAAGACTATCCGGTTTACAGGGGCTATTTCTAGGGAGTTGAGTTTGTTCGACAGTCTTGGTTTAAGAGTTCTAAACAACAAGAACAACTCCCTAGATCTGATAGGTTCCAGAAACCCTGTTAAATTTAAAAGATGGAACAAAAAAAAAAAAGAACCTATCAGGCCGGCTTCGTGGGTTCTCTGTATGGTCAGTTGCCTCAGTCACACTCACTCACTCAGTAGTAAAACACCTTAATTTAATTTAAATAGGGTGTTTATTAAAGTCTTCATACTCAATAGCTTAATTTATCAGAAACAAGGAGTTAAATCACATGGTAAGTAAATATAAGTAAATATACAAGATGGTCTTAAAAAGGTAAACAAAAATAAATAAAAGATATATATATATATATATACCAGTTTATAACCCAAAGGTAGATACCTGAATTCGTCAGTGATCACTTCGGAAGCATTACATAATAAGGCGTAACATTGAATTGTTTTAATTTAGATAATTATACCATAAATATAGTTACTTAAGTTTTAAATATTAAAATGAGAAAGTGATAATAAATTCATGTTAAATCAAACAAAAAAAATCAAAAGAAGAATATGGTTAAGATTAAAAGAATGTGCTTACGGGTCAAGTTCCATGGTGTTCTTCTTTCGGGGGCGAGAGCCCGCGATGGGCAATTTTTCACCACATAGGGCTTACGGCATGATGTGTGTTGACGGGGCTAAGGGCGGCGAAATTATTTTTCAGGCTTCAGGGCGAAATCCTCATCACTGCTGGGTCACGGCTGGCGGCTTACACTGTCATATTTAAGGAGCCCTAAGAGAGATTTCTCAATGGAAACACGGAACACCAAATATAATGTCACCAACGGTGAAAACTACTTACGAAGTTTCGAGAGGCATCAAACTACTAAAACCCATCCTGCTTCAAAAATATTTCGTTGAAACTGAAGAAACACTAATGCATTTTAGTTTTAGATGTTATTTTAAGAAAAAAGGTGCTGGCGGAGAGAGATGATAATAGATTTATTTCAAACCTCTCTCCGTCACAGCGGGCAGCACGGTTCACTCTTGACGGACGCAGGAGCTGGAAAGACCCCCAGATGCGTCGCGGAACTGCTTAAGTAGTAGTCCAAAAGACGTCTGCGCGCAAGACCGGAGATTGAGGAACTTCACTCGTTACTTTATGGGTTTAGCCGCTATGGGCCCAACCAAAACCCATACATAGGTCACTAATAAGCAAACCATAGAGTGCCTAGTGGAAAGTACAATTACGGGCCAAATCGTAATAATTCGACACGCGGCGCCACTGGCGTCCGCTTTAGTAAACCGGTTGACCAATTCAATTGCCGTGAAATCTTCTCCATGCACAGCATATTGTAAACAATAACAAAGAATTAAAATGGTGATAATATTGATAGTGGTTTAATGAAAAATATTGGCGAATTCCATTAAGAGTCGAAGGCAATTGTAATTATGGTGGGTGTCTCAGTTTTGAAAGAAAAATTTAGAATAAAGTCATTTTTAAATATTTTAACCAAATGAATAAAAGTTAGGATTCTCCAGATCCCGTCTAAAGCGTAATTAATCCTGCAACAACTCCCCCTCTTCCCCCAAGAGAATTACCAGAAAAGTAATTCTCATGCGAAGAGAAGTAAGCATCCAACTGGGAAGGGAAGTAAAGAATGTGCGAACAATCTAACTATTTGAAAATGCTATTCAAGCATTAAAATAAGTCAGAAAAATTAAAACTTCAAATTGATTGACTCATGAAATAATAATACTATAATAACCAACGAAATACCAAATAACACAAAATTTCTAGTAATTTCTGATAGAATTCCTAATCGGAAATCTAAAATGCTTCAAGTGGTAGGCCTTCACCACAAGAAACTTCACTAGCAAGAGAAAAACAAACAAGGTAGCTACTATCCAATAACCGCAAAAACATCAAAATACCCAGTCCGCACAGCTTTGAGGAAAGAAACTGGAGAAAAAGAAATTATATTAGAATTGAAAAAT
Source organism: Anthonomus grandis grandis (assembly GCF_022605725.1). NCBI lineage: Eukaryota > Metazoa > Arthropoda > Insecta > Coleoptera > Curculionidae > Anthonomus > Anthonomus grandis. The sequence continues at coordinate 416,472 of NC_065562.1, read as the reverse complement.
CAAAAGAACTAATAAGTAAAACACAAAAAAAAAACATACGTCCCGACCAGTAAGCAAAATCGATAAAGTCTAATCGGAATCGGAATCAACGAGTAGCTCTTCTTTTGGGATCTTTTTCAAATCTTTAACATGCCAACCACCCTTAAACTTGCGCTTTTCGTCAATCAGTTCATAGACTACCGGAGATAACTTCTTCTTTATTGTAAAGGGGCCCAAAAATTTTGGTGCGAGTTTGGCGGTAAAGTTTTTACTAGCATCAGAAAGATCGTAATTTTTGCGATAAACTCGCTCACCGATCTCAAAACTAATTGGTCTTCGTCGAAGATTATAACGATTCTTTGATCTTTGATGCGCCGCTTTCAGTCTTTCCTCAACGTCCCTATATACTTTACTTAATTCACGTGAACGTGCCATAAAGTCGCCAACCGTGATACTGGGAACATCCCTATTATTGTGTTGGTCGCCCGAGGGCATATATTCTCTGGAAAAATTCATAAAATAGGGAGTGAGCCCGGTGGCTTCATGCACCGAAGATCTTATGGCAGAACCAACCTTAGGTAGAAGTCGATCCCAATTCTTATGATTATCCTCAATATAACAACTTAACATGGTTTTAAGGACTTGATTCACACGCTCCACGGGGTTGGCCTGGGGATGATAAGCCGGAGTATATCGGATATTGACCTTATACTGCTCACACAGTTTGGAAAAAAGTTCACCTCGAAATTGAGCACCATTATCGCAAATAAGAAATTGGGGAACACCAAAAATGAGAAAAACTTGTTCCTCTATAAGACGACAAATCATAGGGGCCTTAGCTGAGCAAAGAGGGAAGAACAAAGGAAATTTAGTGAAGGTATCCAAGACGACCAATACGTATTTGTAACCCTGAGTAGAACGAGGCAAGGGCTCAAAAAGATCGACGCTAATCGTGTTCCATGGCTTCAAAACTTGAGTTTGTTGTCCGATTAATCCGTGTCGCTCCCGGAGGGGCTTTTGCGAAATACATTTGGCGCAATGCCTAACATATCGGAGGACATCAGCTCTCATTTTTGGCCAATAATAACGACGCTTTAATCGTTCGTATGTCTTCATGACACCACCATGACCAGCCAAAGGATGATCATGATTTTTTTCCAAAATCATACGTCTTCGATTCTTGGGTACTACTTCCTTTCAGAAATCTTCATCATCTCGAAGAGACGGGTAAGAACATTTCACATACTTGTAAAGTAAATTTCCTTCAATTCGCCATTGGGGATAATTAATAGGATTCTCTACGACCTGATTGAAAACTCTTCGATACCACTTATCTGCAACTTCTGGTTCCTGGTATACACTCAATTTAGCAATCTCTGGCACAGCTCTACTGAGAACATCCGGCACAACATGATCTTGGCCCTTTCTATGAATAACCTCAAAATCGAATTGTTGCAACCGCAAAACCCATCTGGCAAGCCGTCCTGTTGGTTCCTTCAGACTATGAATCCATTTCAGACTATGATGATCTGTTATCACTTTAAAGGAGTATCCCTCTAAGTAGGGTCGTAATTTCTCGCAAGCATAAATAATGGCCAACAGTTCTCTCTCTGTGGTGGAAAAATTCCTCTCTGCTTTAGACAAAGATCGAGATATGTAACAGATAACATGTTCACCATCATCAAACTCTTGAGATAATACAGCACCGATCCCATACGCTGAGGCATCAGTCTGAACCAAAAAGGGTTTCGAGAAATCAGGACAAGTAAGTACAGGAGCGGAAACTAACGAATTTTTGATGTTCTGAAACAAATTTTGACATTCTGGGGTCCAGTTCCACTTTTTGTGTTTACAAAGAAGAGCGGTAAGGGGAGAAATAACGGTTGAGAACTGAGGAATAAAACGCCTGTACCAGGACGCCATACCGATGACACGTCGGACTTCGGTGGTGTTCTTTGGAGTCGGAATGTTCAATACGGCTGTCACCTTATCCGGGTCGACATGAAGTCCATCTTTATCGACAACATATCCTAAATACTTAAGTTCGGATCGACAGAATTTACACTTATCCTGAGAGAGTGTTATACCGGCTCTATGAAATCTCTGGAAAATCTCTTCCAAAACCTCTAAATGTTGCTGAAAAGTCTCAGAAATACAGATTACGTCATCTAAATAAACAAAGACATGTGGCTCCAAATCAGCTCCCAATAAGGTATCTACCAATCGCTGCCAAGTTGCAGGGGCATTCGTCAACCCAAATGGCATTCTCTTAAATCGATAAAGTCCCCGACCAGGGACAGAAAAACTAGTTTTATCACGTGAATGTTCATCAACCTCGACTTGCCAATATGCAGAGTTAACATCTAACGAAGTAAGATACTTTGCATTTCTTAATTTGTCCAAAATACTATCAATAAAAGGGATCGGATAAGCATCCTTAGCCGTAACAGAATTTAGTTTTCGATAGTCCACGCAAAATCTCCATTTACCATTACCTTTCGGTACTACTAAGGCGGGGAAAGACCAGGCAGATTGTGATGGCTCGATAATATCGAGTTGCAGCATGTTATCAACCTCCTCATCGATAATCTTTAGAGTGGCGGGTGAGTATCTATAAGGGCGCAAACGAATGGGTTGGGCATTACCAGTATTAATCTGATGCTTCACTAAATCTGTTCGACCAAGCTTACCACCCATTAAAGAAAAGTATTTTGAAGTCAATTTATCCAAGGCGGATCGCTGTTCGGGGGTTAAAGTTTCCTGAGGAATAATGGCTTTAGTGATACAGATGTCCTGAGACGGCACACCAAAATACCAACAACCATTTTGCAAATCAGGAACGACACCAACAGTTTTCCAAAAATCGGTACCCAATATCAATGGACAACTCAATTTCTCCACTACCAAAACACTGCAAACCGCTACCTTATCATACAAAACAATAGGTAAGTTAATTGCGCCAATCACTTTACTAGAACTATGATTTCCAAAATTGCACTGAGAAAAAGGTGATGATAACAATTGTATGTCTGAACGTTGTAATATATTCCATATGCTTAAACCAATAGCAGTAACATTTGCTCCAGAATCCAATAAGCCAATAAATTTCATACCAAATATCGAGACTTCGAGATGAGGACGATCATCACCCTTGCACTGTGCGAAGGCGTAATCTAGAATAGGGTAGCTGGGGTTACTAGTCGAGACCTTAGGAATTGAACTGATCTCTCGACTAACTAACAGTTCGCCCTTGGGTTTCCCGACCTACTACAATTTGGACATGAACGGGTAGTCACATTTTCCCGACCGCAACGGAAACAGTGTCGACGAAAGGGTTGTGGACAAGTACTACTCAAATGGCCAGTACTACGACAATTCCAACAAACCACCGGACCACGAGAATTCTGAAGGTGCGGTGAAGAATTCATTGTATGTACACGAGGGTTTCTTGGTCGCTGATACATCAACTCAGGCTCGGCGACATTATTAGGGTTTACTGGAGGAGGTTGCATGCGTTGAGTTCGCAATTGGATGTTCTCAATCTCTTGTGCTGCAAGTTCCAGCTCTGTGAGGTTGGTGAAATTGTGAAGTGCAAGTTGATTTTGCAATGAGGGGAGCAAATTTCGGCGTATAATGCGAAGTTGCATTTCCTCGGATGGAGGTTCACGTAACTTTCGAAACAAGTTTCGCATTTGTGCAATAAAGATTACCGACTTCTCCACTGGACCTTGTGTCCTATTCCTTATATCACACCAAATATCCTCCTCATATTCTGACGATAAATAGGCAGACCTAAGTTTACATTTCAATTCTTCCCATGACCTGATATCACTGCGTATAGATCTATACCAAGACAAGGCTGTGTCCGAAAATAAAATTACTGCACAATGCAGCAGCTGATTCCAAGATATTCCACAAGCAAAACCCAACTCCTCTACACGCTCAATAAAATTGGTAACACTACCAGAACCATCAAAATGTAACTGCCATTTTGAAATTGTTGAAAAGCTCTTAGCCAGATCATCGGAACCTAACGGATCGTGACATCATTAGCATTAGCAGAAGTAAACACGGGTACATTCCGCTTCAAGGTGGAATTAGGTTGTGGAGGAAAGGAATAGTTCCTCGATGGGGAATAATAAGAACACGTTATTGGGTTAACTGGATCCTGTGAAATAACGTTCGTAGAAGGAATGGTGTGAAGTGACTGAACTAAATGTGTCGAAGTGTGGTCACAAAAAGTTGGTGCTGTTCGAGTAAACGGAATTGAAGCAGGCCGAAACGAACAAGAGGGACCTGGATTTACAGATACCGTCGAAGGAATCACATTGGGTGAAAGATGCTGTGAGACTTCTGTCTGAGCTTGAGAAACAGGAAGAGGATGATCCAGAAGGGAGTCCTCTCCAGGGGAAGCCTCAATAGTAACCGGCACCTGCAAAATTTCCTCTACACTCATTGTCAAGGTTCTCTTAGCCATTTCTAACCTATCAATAATAGAATTTAGCTGAGTAGACAAACTCATTACTTCTTCAGAAAAATCAGGATGAAATTCTAATAACTTCTTGAAACGACCCTGGATATGTAAGGCCTTAGACCGCAACCTACTATACTCTTTATTAATATTTAATTCACTAAGACCTGAGATAGCACTTTCCAATAAATTACACTTTCCTGTACAAATATCAACTTCGTTATCAGGGTCCAATTCTATTACCTCAAACATCGGCAAGCTATTAAGTTTCTCTAATTTCAAATATAACCTTAAACGTTGACGCTTTTCAATAAGAGTACCAGCCGTGATAGCACCTCGAGATGATAGCTCATACTCAAGCTCGTCCAGCTCCAATTTATTTATATCCATTTTCCCCAAAAATATCTCCGCCAATAACACAAACAAAAAAAAAAATAAAATAAAATAAAATAAAAAAAAATAATACATTTTTTTCTTTTCCTTCCCCTTCCTTCTTTTTTTTTAATTATAGTCCCCTGTATGTATTGTGTATTGTGATGTAACTTGAGCAACTAAGCCGCTAACAAGGTACGGTGCACACAGTGCAACCCACCCCGTTCCAAAAAAAATAAAAAAAAAAATCTGAAGTCCCGGGTTTGTACTGCCCCTAACCTACGTTAAAATCCCAATGACAGTATAAACGCTTTACTGAGTTGCAACACTAATCACTGTTAGTAAAACACCTCAGTAAGATTCCCCCCCAACCTAGAATAATTATACCTAATAATATATCTATAATAACAATATCTAATATAAAATACCTATCTAAATTTTATTTCTATAAGCTCTAAATATCTTTATACCTAAATCACTCTTAAAAAATCTCCAAATTCAGAAAAACAATTCGAAAACAATTTATATTTTCACAGTATTACAGTAAGCATGACCCAGCAGTGCCGATTTTCCCCTAGCCCAGCAAAAGAATTTCGCCCAAAAAAATTCAATTCGCCTCAAAGATTTACTATAAGTAATTTATTTAATTAGCCCTGTCTAGCTGAAACGTTACATTAAAAGAAAATCTTAACAAGTTATAATCCTAATTAGAAAATGAAATGTAAGTAGATAAGTAATCTTCAAACTTTCAAACACCCTATAATATATTAAATCTACCAAAAGGAAATTAAATTAAAAAAAAAAAACTTTCAAAAGAAAAGTACTATATAAAAAAAAATGAAAATCCAATCTCCCCTTCCTTCCTTAATTTCCATAAATTTTTTAAAAATATTTTTGTTGAGCCTTAGTATGGGTTTGTTCTAATGGAAGACACCCCATACTGGTAAAAGAGCACTAAGTGGAATTTTACCACCACCAGCTAACTGTACAAAGTTAGTCTACCCATTGACTGAGTTGGACAACTCCAATGTTTCGCGCCACTGAGTCATCCAACTTCCGCCAAACGCCCACTTTGTAGAGCGGATTTTTTTTTTTTTTCTTCCTTCCTTCTTCCTTCTTTTTTTTCTTTAAGCATCTAGTATATAAAATTAAAAAAAAAGTATATGGAAAGCAAAAGGAAAAGAAAAAAAAAACTCCCTATAATATAAGACAAGTTACTTGGAACCACTAATTGTTTCACCCTGTAGTACCAAAATAAGAAAAAAAAAAATTTACTTCAAGTATCTTTTATACTACTTGTGTACACCACCCTGTATAATTCTATAATAAAATTAAATTATTAAAAAAAAAAAATTCAGGGATTAAAGTCCACCCTGTATACCAACAAAATTCAATGAAGATTTATTAAATTGATTAAACAATAAAAGTTGACCCTGACCTTCCTATCAGTAAAACAAAATCCTATTTAAAAAAATTATTTAAAACAACCCTTATTAATAAGTATGTACTTGTATATGAAAACCACTAATAAGTCATATTCCTGCCTAAAATTAAATTATCAAGGTTTATAGAAAAATTCTCAGAATTATTTCTTGTAAGATACCAAAAAAAAAAAAAACTAATTATTGTCAATAACAGGAAAGCTATATATAGTAAGGAATGCTATTCAATGTTATAGTCCCTACATATTTTATCTCTATACTGTCCATGCTCATATACCCAAGTCACAATAATCACAATATCACCATCACTATCTACTAAATCACCCCCCTGAAAGTTAAGACAATTCATGCCATCAGCCGGAGATAAAGAATGGAGAAAAAAAAATATGTCAGTCATAAATTTAGAAAAATGAATTATAAAATATGTGAATATTTAACAAAAAAAAAATGAAATGTTGCATTACACCACCTGTATGTTATGCACTGAAATGTCGATATTTAAAATAAAATACTGTTACATAACTTGCCATTAACAAGATGGCGCCCAAATTTTAAAAAGTTTTCTGGTCAAAAGTTGTCATTGGTCATCCTCACTTATCTTGGGGTAAGACACTTTTAATAAAACAAAAATTTAAATTTATTTCAGCAATTTTAATATATATATATATAGATATAATTTTTTAGCAGTACAAACCAACTGACCTGTAAAGGTTCTAAAGGAGAATGCGAGGACTCGGAAGGAGGTGAATATTTTTGGAACTCTGTAGGATCTGATCTCTGTGGTGCACTATCTCATGTAGTTCTCTTTGAGGGTATTGCCAATCTGACAGAAGAGACCAATATAAAAACAGGGGCCTTGAACAAAGTTGTAACTGTGATGGACTCTGACATGAGCTTTTCATTACAGTTAGCGGCTCCGTATCAAGTCTGCAATTTAGTATCTTATCGAACTGAGCACCCCAGGCTTGTGGTAATAATGAAAACAGGGTATGACTTTTATTTCAAGAAAAACAACCATAAGAGCACAAACTTCGATTTATTCACGTATGTGAACTCTAAATTTGTATTTATCGAGAGAAATACTAAGATGAACATGGAAAATCTTTACAAAACAATGAAAGAACAGAGGTGTGAGTTAGAACAAACTACTTTGGCACATAGATTGGTATTTGCTGATATAAATCCTCTCCAGTTTGCGTATCTACATACTGGAGGACCGGGATATAGTGCCATTCGTTTAGGAGAAGTGATCTATTTAACAATTACAAATACGTATTGGTCGTCTTGGATACCTTCACTAAATTTCCTTTGTTCTTCCCTCTTTGCTGAGCTAAGGCCCCTATGATTTGTCGTCTTATAGAGGAACAAGTTTTTCTCATTTTTGGTGTTCCCCAATTTCTTATTTGCGATAATGGTGCTCAATTTCGAGGTGAACTTTTTTCCAAACTGTGTGAGCAGTATAAGGTCAATATCCGATATACTCCGGCTTATCATCCCCAGGCCAACCCCGTGGAGCGTGTGAATCAAGTCCTTAAAACCATGTTAAGTTGTTATATTGAGGATAATCATAAGAATTGGGATCGACTTCTACCTAAGGTTGGTTCTGCCATAAGATCTTCGGTGCATGAAGCCACCGGGCTCACTCCCTATTTTATGAATTTTTCCAGAGAATATATGCCCTCGGGCGACCAACACAATAATAGGGATGTTCCCAGTATCACGGTTGGCGACTTTATGGCACGTTCACGTGAATTAAGTAAAGTATATAGGGACGTTGAGGAAAGACTGAAAGCGGCGCATCAAAGATCAAAGAATCGTTATAATCTTTGACGAAGACCAATTAGTTTTGAGATCGGTGAGCGAGTTTATCGCAAAAATTACGATCTTTCTGATGCTAGTAAAAACTTTACCGCCAAACTCGCACCAAAATTTTTGGGCCCCTTTACAATAAAGAAGAAGTTATCTCCGGTAGTCTATGAACTGATTGACGAAAAGCGCAAGTTTAAGGGTGCTTGGCATGTTAAAGATTTGAAAAAGATCCCAAAAGAAGAGCTACTCGTTGATTCCGATTCCGATTAGACTTTATCGATTTTGCTTACTGGTCGGGACGTATGTTTTTTTTTTTTGTGTTTTACTTATTAGTTCTTTTGATTTTTCAATTCAAATATAATTTCTTTTTCTCCAGTTTCTTTCCTCAAAGCTGTGCGGACTGGGTATTTTGATGTTTTTGCGGTTATTGGATAGTAGCTACCTTGTTTGTTTTTCTCTTGCTAGTGAAGGCCTACCACTTGAAGCATTTTAGATTTCCGATTAGGAATTCTATCAGAAATTACTAGAAATTTTGTGTTATTTGGTATTTCGTTGGTTATTATAGTATTATTATTTCATGAGTCAATCAATTTGAAGTTTTAATTTTTCTGACTTATTTTAATGCTTGAATAGCATTTTCAAATAATTAGATTGTTCGCACATTCTTTACTTCCCTTCCCAGTTGGATGCTTACTTCTCTTCGCATGAGAATTACTTTTCTGGTAATTCTCTTGGGGGAAGAGGGGGAGTTGTTGCAGGATTAATTACGCTTTAGACGGGATCTGGAGAATCCTAACTTTTATTCATTTGGTTAAAATATTTAAAAATGACTTTATTCTAAATTTTTCTTTCAAAACTGAGACACCCACCATAATTACAATTGCCTTCGACTCTTAATGGAATTCGCCAATATTTTACATTAAACCACTATCAATATTATCACCATTTTAATTCTTTGTTATTGTTTACAATATGCTGTGCATGGAGAAGATTTCACGGCAATTGAATTGGTCAACCGGTTTACTAAAGCGGACGCCAGTGGCGCCGCGTGTCGAATTATTACGATTTGGCCCGTAATTGTACTTTCCACTAGGCACTCTATGGTTTGCTTATTAGTGACCTATGTATGGGTTTTGGTTGGGCCCATAGCGGCTAAACCCATAAAGTAACGAGTGAAGTTCCTCAATCTCCGGTCTTGCGCCCAGACGTCTTTTGGACTACTACTTAAGCAGTTCCGCGACGCATCTGGGGGTTCTTTCCAGCTCCTGCGTCCGTCAAGAGTGAACCGTGCTGCCCGCTGTGACGGAGAGAGGTTTGAAATAAATCTATTATCATCTCTCTCCGCCAGCACCTTTTTTTGTTAAAATAACATCTAAAACTAAAATGCATTAGTGTTTCTTCAGTTTCAACGAAATATTTTTGAAGCAGGATGGGTTTTAGTAGTTTGATGCCTCTCGAAACTTCGGCTCCTTAAATATGACAGTGTAAACCGCCAGCCGTGACCCAGCAGTGATGAGGATTTCGCCCTGAAGCCTGAAAAATAATTTCGCCGCCCTTAGCCCCGTCAACACACATCATGCCGTAAGCCCTATGTGGTGAAAAATTGCCCATCGCGGGCTCTCGCCCCCGAAAGAAGAACACCATGGAACTTGACCCGTAAGCACATTCTTTTAATCTTAACCATATTCTTCTTTTGATTTTTTTTGTATGATTTAACATGAATTTATTATCACTTTCTCATTTTAATATTTAAAACTTAAGTAACTATATTTATGGTATAATTATCTAAATTAAAACAATTCAATGTTCCGCCTTATTATGTAATGCTTCCGAAGTGATCACTGACGAATTCAGGTATCTACCTTTGGGTTATAAACTTGTATATATATATATATCTTTTATTTATTTTTGTTTACCTTTTTAAGACCATCTTGTATATTTACTTATATTTACTTACCATGTAGATTTAACTCCTTGTTTCTGATAAATTAAGCTATTGAGTATGAAGACTTTAATAAACACCCTATTTAAATTAAATTAAGGTGTTTTACTACTGAGTGAGTGAGTGTGACTGAGGCAACTGACCATACAGAGAACCCACGAAGCCGGCCTGATAGGTTCTTTCTTTTTGTTCCATCTTTTAAATTTAACAGGGTTTCTGGAACCTATCAGATCTAGGGAGATGTTCTTGTTGTTTAGAACTCTTAAACCAAGACTGTCGAACAAACTCAACTCCCTAGAAATAGCCCCTGTAAACCGGATAGTCTTGCCGGGATAATATTATTAACATAACAAGATGGTCTTAAAAAGGTAAACAAAAATAAATAAAAGATATAAATTAATTTAATCTTGTTATGTTATAAATATTATCCCGGCAAGACTATCCGGTTTACAGGGGCTATTTCTAGGGAGTTGAGTTTGTTCGACAGTCTTGGTTTAAGAGTTCTAAACAACAAGAACAACTCCCTAGATCTGATAGGTTCCAGAAACCCTGTTAAATTTAAAAGATGGAACAAAAAAAAAAAGAACCTATCAGGCCGGCTTCGTGGGTTCTCTGTATGGTCAGTTGCCTCAGTCACACTCACTCACTCAGTAGTAAAACACCTTAATTTAATTTAAATAGGGTGTTTATTAAAGTCTTCATACTCAATAGCTTAATTTATCAGAAACAAGGAGTTAAATCACATGGTAAGTAAATATAAGTAAATATACAAGATGGTCTTAAAAAGGTAAACAAAAATAAATAAAAGATATATATATATATATATACCAGTTTATAACCCAAAGGTAGATACCTGAATTCGTCAGTGATCACTTCGGAAGCATTACATAATAAGGCGTAACATTGAATTGTTTTAATTTAGATAATTATACCATAAATATAGTTACTTAAGTTTTAAATATTAAAATGAGAAAGTGATAATAAATTCATGTTAAATCATACAAAAAAAATCAAAAGAAGAATATGGTTAAGATTAAAAGAATGTGCTTACGGGTCAAGTTCCATGGTGTTCTTCTTTCGGGGGCGAGAGCCCGCGATGGGCAATTTTTCACCACATAGGGCTTACGGCATGATGTGTGTTGACGGGGCTAAGGGCGGCGAAATTATTTTTCAGGCTTCAGGGCGAAATCCTCATCACTGCTGGGTCACGGCTGGCGGTTTACACTGTCATATTTAAGGAGCCCTAAGAGAGATTTCTCAATGGAAACACGGAACACCAAATAAAATGTCACCAACGGTGAAAACTACTTACGAAGTTTCGAGAGGCATCAAACTACTAAAACCCATCCTGCTTCAAAAATATTTCGTTGAAACTGAAGAAACACTAATGCATTTTAGTTTTAGATGTTATTTTAAGAAAAAAGGTGCTGGCGGAGAGAGATGATAATAGATTTATTTCAAACCTCTCTCCGTCACAGCGGGCAGCACGGTTCACTCTTGACGGACGCAGGAGCTGGAAAGACCCCCAGATGCGTCGCGGAACTGCTTAAGTAGTAGTCCAAAAGACGTCTGGGCGCAAGACCGGAGATTGAGGAACTTCACTCGTTACTTTATGGGTTTAGCCGCTATGGGCCCAACCAAAACCCATACATAGGTCACTAATAAGCAAACCATAGAGTGCCTAGTGGAAAGTACAATTACGGGCCAAATCGTAATAATTCGACACGCGGCGCCACTGGCGTCCGCTTTAGTAAACCGGTTGACCAATTCAATTGCCGTGAAATCTTCTCCATGCACAGCATATTGTAAACAATAACAAAGAATTAAAATGGTGATAATATTGATAGTGGTTTAATGAAAAATATTGGCGAATTCCATTAAGAGTCGAAGGCAATTGTAATTATGGTGGGTGTCTCAGTTTTGAAAGAAAAATTTAGAATAAAGTCATTTTTAAATATTTTAACCAAATGAATAAAAGTTAGGATTCTCCAGATCCCGTCTAAAGCGTAATTAATCCTGCAACAACTCCCCCTCTTCCCCCAAGAGAATTACCAGAAAAGTAATTCTCATGCGAAGAGAAGTAAGCATCCAACTGGGAAGGGAAGTAAAGAATGTGCGAACAATCTAACTATTTGAAAATGCTATTCAAGCATTAAAATAAGTCAGAAAAATTAAAACTTCAAATTGATTGACTCATGAAATAATAATACTATAATAACCAACGAAATACCAAATAACACAAAATTTCTAGTAATTTCTGATAGAATTCCTAATCGGAAATCTAAAATGCTTCAAGTGGTAGGCCTTCACCACAAGAAACTTCACTAGCAAGAGAAAAACAAACAAGGTAGCTACTATCCAATAACCGCAAAAACATCAAAATACCCAGTCCGCACAGCTTTGAGGAAAGAAACTGGAGAAAAAGAAATTATATTAGAATTGAAAAATCAAAAGAACTAATAAGTAAAACACAAAAAAAAAACATACGTCCCGACCAGTAAGCAAAATCGATAAAGTCTAATCGGAATCGGAATCAACGAGTAGCTCTTCTTTTGGGATCTTTTTCAAATCTTTAACATGCCAACCACCCTTAAACTTGCGCTTTTCGTCAATCAGTTCATAGACTACCGGAGATAACTTCTTCTTTATTGTAAAGGGGCCCAAAAATTTTGGTGCGAGTTTGGCGGTAAAGTTTTTACTAGCATCAGAAAGATCGTAATTTTTGCGATAAACTCGCTCACCGATCTCAAAACTAATTGGTCTTGGTCGAAGATTATAACGATTCTTTGATCTTTGATGCGCCGCTTTCAGTCTTTCCTCAACGTCCCTATATACTTTACTTAATTCACGTGAACGTGCCATAAGGTCGCCAACCGTGATACTGGGAACATCCCTATTATTGTGTTGGTTGCCCGAGGGCATATATTCTCTGGAAAAATTCATAAAATAGGGATTGAGCCCGGTGGCTTCATGCACCGAAGATCTTATGGCAGAACCAACCTTAGGTAGAAGTCGATCCCAATTCTTATGATTATCCTCAATATAACAACTTAACATGGTTTTAAGGACTTGATTCACACGCTCCACGGGGTTGGCCTGGGGATGATAAGCCGGAGTATATCGGATATTGACCTTATACTGCTCACACAGTTTGGAAAAAAGTTCACCTCGAAATTGAGCACCATTATCGCAAATAAGAAATTGGGGAACACCAAAAATGAGAAAAACTTGTTCCTCTATAAGACGACAAATCATAGGGGCCTTAGCTGAGCAAAGAGGGAAGAACAAAGGAAATTTAGTGAAGGTATCCAAGACGACCAATACGTATTTGTAACCCTGAGTAGAACGAGGCAAGGGCTCAAAAAGATCGACGCTAATCGTGTTCCATGGCTTCAAAACTTGAGTTTGTTGTCCCATTAATCCGTGTCGCTCCCGGAGGGGCTTTTGCGAAATACATTTGGCGCAATGCCTAACATATCGGAGGACATCAGCTCTCATTTTTGGCCAATAATAACGACGCTTTAATCGTTCGTATGTCTTCATGACACCACCATGACCAGCCAAAGGATGATCATGATTTTTTTCCAAAATCATACGTCTTCGATTCTTGGGTACTACTTCCTTTCAGAAATCTTCATCATCTCGAAGAGACGGGTAAGAACATTTCACATACTTGTAAAGTAAATTTCCTTCAATTCGCCATTGGGGATAATTAATAGGATTCTCTACGACCTGATTGAAAACTCTTCGATACCACTTATCTGCAACTTCTGGTTCCTGGTATACACTCAATTTAGCAATCTCTGGCACAGCTCTACTGAGAACATCCGGCACAACATGATCTTGGCCCTTTCTATGAATAACCTCAAAATCGAATTGTTGCAACCGCAAAACCCATCTGGCAAGCCGTCCTGTTGGTTCCTTCAGACTATGAATCCATTTCAGACTATGATGATCTGTTATCACTTTAAAGGAGTATCCCTCTAAGTAGGGTCGTAATTTCTCGCAAGCATAAATAATGGCCAACAGTTCTCTCTCTGTGGTGGAAAAATTCCTCTCTGCTTTAGACAAAGATCGAGATATGTAACAGATAACATGTTCACCATCATCAAACTCTTGAGATAATACAGCACCGATCCCATACGCTGAGGCATCAGTCTGAACCAAAAAGGGTTTCGAGAAATCAGGACAAGTAAGTACAGGAGCGGAAACTAACGAATTTTTGATGTTCTGAAACGAATTTTGACATTCTGGGGTCCAGTTCCACTTTTTGTGTTTACAAAGAAGAGCGGTAAGGGGAGAAATAACGGTTGAGAACTGAGGAATAAAACGCCTGTATCAGGACGCCATACCGATGACACGTCGGACTTCGGTGGTGTTCTTTGGAGTCGGAATGTTCAATACGGCTGTCACCTTATCCGGGTCGACATGAAGTCCATCTTTATCGACAACATATCCTAAATACTTAAGTTCGGATCGACAGAATTTACACTTATCCTGAGAGAGTGTTATACCGGCTCTATGAAATCTCTGGAAAATCTCTTCCAAAACCTCTAAATGTTGCTGAAAAGTCTCAGAAATACAGATTACGTCATCTAAATAAACAAAGACATGTGGCTCCAAATCAGCTCCCAATAAGGTATCTACCAATCGCTGCCAAGTTGCAGGGGCATTCGTCAACCCAAATGGCATTCTCTTAAATCGATAAAGTCCCCGACCAGGGACAGAAAAACTAGTTATCACGTGAATGTTCATCAACCTCGACTTGCCAATATGCAGAGTTAACATCTAACGAAGTAAGATACTTTGCATTTCTTAATTTGTCCAAAATACTATCAATAAAAGGGATCGGATAAGCATCCTTAGCCGTAACAGAATTTAGTTTTCGATAGTCCACGCAAAATCTCCATTTACCATTACCTTTCGGTACTACTAAGGCAGGGAAAGACCAGGCAGATTGTGATGGCTCGATAATATCGAGTTGCAGCATGTTATCAACCTCCTCATCGATAATCTTTAGAGTGGCGGGTGAGTATCTATAAGGGCGCAAACGAATGGGTTGGGCATTACCAGTATTAATCTGATGCTTCACTAAATCTGTTCGACCAAGCTTACCACCCATTAAAGAAAAGTATTTTGAAGTCAATTTATCCAAGGCGGATCGCTGTTCGGGGGTTAAAGTTTCCTGAGGAATAATGGCTTCAGTGATACAGATGTCCTGAGACGGCACACCAAAATACCAACAACCATTTTGCAAATCAGGAACGACACCAACAGTTTTCCAAAAATCGGTACCCAATATCAATGGACAACTCAATTTCTCCACTACCAAAACACTGCAAACCGCTACCTTATCATACAAAACAATAGGTAAGTTAATTGCGCCAATCACTTTACTAGAACTATGATTTCCAAAATTGCACTGAGAAAAAGGTGATGATAACAATTGTATGTCTGAACGTTATAATATATTCCATATGCTTAAACCAATAGCAGTAACATTTGCTCCAGAATCCAATAAGCCAATAAATTTCATACCAAATATCGAGACTTCGAGATGAGGACGATCATCACCCTTGCACTGTGCGAAGGCGTAATCTAGAATAGGGTAGCTGGGGTTACTAGTCGAGACCTTAGGAATTGAACTGATCTCTCGACTAACTAACAGTTCGCCCTTGGGTTTCCCGACCTACTACAATTTGGACATGAACGGGTAGTCACATTTTCCCGACCGCAACGGAAACAGTGTCGACGAAAGGGTTGTGGACAAGTACTACTCAAATGGCCAGTACTACGACAATTCCAACAAACCACCGGACCACGAGAATTCTGAAGGTGCGGTGAAGAATTCATTGTATGTACACGAGGGTTTCTTGGTCGCTGATACATCAACTCAGGCTCGGCGACATTATTAGGGTTTACTGGAGGAGGTTGCATGCGTTGAGTTCGCAATTGGATGTTCTCAATCTCTTGTGCTGCAAGTTCCAGCTCTGTGAGGTTGGTGAAATTGTGAAGTGCAAGTTGATTTTGCAATGAGGGGAGCAAATTTCGGCGTATAATGCGAAGTTGCATTTCCTCGGATGGAGGTTCACGTAACTTTCGAAACAAGTTTCGCATTTGTGCAATAAAGATTACCGACTTCTCCACTGGACCTTGTGTCCTATTCCTTATATCACACCAAATATCCTCCTCATATTCTGACGATAAATAGGCAGACCTAAGTTTACATTTCAATTCTTCCCATGACCTGATATCACTGCGTATAGATCTATACCAAGACAAGGCTGTGTCCGAAAATAAAATTACTGCACAATGCAGCAGCTGATTCCAAGATATTCCACAAGCAAAACCCAACTCCTCTACACGCTCAATAAAATTGGTAACACTACCAGAACCATCAAAATGTAACTGCCATTTTGAAATTGTTGAAAAGCTCTTAGCCAGATCATCGGAACCTAACGGATCGTGACATCATTAGCATTAGCAGAAGTAAACACGGGTACATTCCGCTTCAAGGTGGAATTAGGTTGTGGAGGAAAGGAATAGTTCCTCGATGGGGAATAATAAGAACACGTTATTGGGTTAACTGGATCCTGTGAAATAACGTTCGTAGAAGGAATGGTGTGAAGTGACTGAACTAAATGTGTCGAAGTGTGGTCACAAAAAGTTGGTGCTGTTCGAGTAAACGGAATTGAAGCAGGCCGAAACGAACAAGTATAGTCGCTTCGCTCCTATACTTTTGGTCCGTGGGGACCAGTTTGGAACCTTTAGGTCTTGTCTGTGAAAAGCCATAAGGTAATAAAAAAAAAAATCAAAAACTATCAGGTGTACTTAGGTGAGTGGGGGAGGCTAACGTTTACCTGCCAAGGAAAGAGAGGACCAGTTGTTGGGGTATCATGCTTCAAAGAACCATAATTTGTTATATAGTCGCGTTGTGTGTCAATATACTGTCTTATATTTCAAATATCTGTGAAAGTATATTAATTGTATTCTAAATAAAGTCTGAATACCAAATTCGAACAGAATCGGACCAATAGCAAAAAAGTTACGGTAGTCACGTGACCTAGGCTGAAACTTAAATGTCAGTTATCTGTCATAATTTATTAGTTGTATCCTAAATAAACCATAAATACCAAATTCAGAGAGAAGTTCCCATAAGGGTCTATTTCTTGAAATAGAACAAACAGGGATTTTACGTCGATTTGTTTTAATTTTTCTTTTTATCTTGAAATGTAATAGTAATAAAATATCAAAAGAATTGAGAGGAGGAGAATAAGAAATAAAAGAAACCATCAATGAATTGAATCGAAGCTATAGAAGCCGAGAGATTAGTAAAAATGTGGGAAAAAACAAAAGAAAACTGGTTTTTTCCCACGGTATAATTTTTTTTTCTTAAAATAATTATTGACAAATTATAATGTAAGCCCTAAGTTGGCAAATTCAAGTAAAAAAACCCAAGAAAAAAAATTTTTTTTTTTGGCCGAAAATCGAAAGGGGTATAGCCATGAAAAATTGCGAAAAAATGGTTTTTATTTTTTTATAAATAAACTATAAATCTGACAACTTTTTGTATTAAATAAGAGTTCTTCGCTATATTAAGAGATATTCGCCTGTCAAAACGAATCGGTTCTAGCTATTATACAATCGGAGAAAATTAGAAAAAACTATTAAACATAAATATCGAATTATCAAGAGCCCTATGGAAAAATTTCAATTTTTTATTTTTCTAACCTGTACTACTTCAGAGTATCTTTAAAAAAGATTATTACCAATTTGACTCTAAAATGAACGGAAAACCTATTTCTCTGCATTTTTCGATTTTCGAACAAAATCCGGGGTCAAAATGACCATTTTTCCAAAATATGCTCCGAATTCAAAATTTCTATTTTCTGGTTAAAGACCATTCAAAAACTAATAAAAAAGCTTTATGACAAAATCTTCCACGATTTATACGAGTGCCATAATATAAAGGGAAAAATTAGATTCCATAAGAGCCTATGTATAGGGATAAGACAACCGGGATTTTACGTCTATTTTTTTAATTTTTCAGTTTTATTTCGAAAGGCAATTGTAATAAAATATGAAAAGAATTAACAGGAGGAGAATAAGGAATAATAAAAACCATCAACGAATTGAATCGAAGCTATAGAAGTCGAGATATTAGTAAAAATGTGAAAAAAAATAAAAGAAAACTCGTTTTTTTTCCACGGTACCATTTTTTTTCTTAAAATGATAATTGACAAATTATAATGCAAGCCCTAAGTTGGCAATTTCCAGTAAAAAAAAACCCAAGAAAAAAAATTTTTTTTTTTGCTCCAAAATCGAAAGGGATATAGCCATGAAAAATTGTGAAAAAATGGTTTTTATTTTTTTCTAACTAAACTATAACTCTAACAACTTTTTGCCTTAAACAAAAGTTCTAGGGAATGTTACGAGGTATTCGAATGTTAAAACTAATTGATTATAGCTATCACAGATTCGGAGAAAATTGTAAAAAACTATAATTTATAAATATCGAATTATCAAGAGCCCTATGAAAAAATTTAATTTTTTTATTTTTCTATCAGGTACTACTTCAGGATACCTTTCAAAAAGGTTATTATCGATTTGACTCTAAAATGAACAGAAAACCTATTTATTTGCATTTATCGATTTTCGAACAAAACCGGGCCCAAAATTAAAATTTTTTCAAAACATGCTCCAAATTCCAAATTTCTTTTTTCTGGCTAAAGACCATTCAAAAAGGAATGAAAAAGCTTAATGACAAAAGTTTTCAAAATCTATAATAATGCTACAATATTATGAAAGAAGATAAGTTCCCTCTAAAGCCTATGTATTCGAACCGATGATTTTTTAATGTTTTTTAAAAAGGCAAATTTAAGAAATAATTTAACTAATTAAGATAAAAGGAATAGGGTAATACAAAATATTATCTATAAATATCATCTAATAGTAAATTTCAATCGAATAGGAAATGTTGATAGTCACGTGACCCTGGAACTTAATATTTTAAAATTTTGTAAGAAATCAACAATTGCATTCTAATTAAACCCCAAATTCCAAATTTGAACCCAATCAGACCCATAGCAAAAAAGTTATGGAAGTCACGTGACTTTAAAATTCAATATGTCAAATTTCTGGCAAAATTTATTACTTGCATCCTAAATAAAGCCCAAATACTAAATTTCAACCCAATCGGATCAATAGCAAAAGAATTATGAGAGTCACGTGACTTTAAAATATAATTTGTCAATTATCTGTCAAAATTTATTAATTGTGTCCTAAATAAAGCATAAATACCAAATTTGAACCCAATCGGACTCATAGCAAAAAAGTTACAATAGTCACGTGACCCGGAAGTCAAATGTCAAATATCTGTGAAAAATTAATAATTGCATCCTAACTAAACCCCAAATACCAAATTTCAATCAAATCAGACCAATAGTTAAAAAGTTACGGTAGTCACGTGACCTTAAAACATAGTCATGTCAAATATCTGTAAAAATTTATTAATCTTATCCGAAATAGGTACTAGGTACCAAATTTCAACCAAATCGCACCAATACCAAAAAAGTTATGATACTCGACTAACCTTAAAAATAAATAATTTCAAAAATTTTTTATTTATATCCCAAAAGCAATGTTTAAGAATTGTTAACATTTATTAATAATAAACTAAATAGTAAAAACTCACCAAATATCTAAATTTTTATTTTAAATTAAATAGATCATTACGACTGACCCGTGTAT
The DNA here is from genome assembly GCF_022605725.1 of Anthonomus grandis grandis. NCBI lineage: Eukaryota > Metazoa > Arthropoda > Insecta > Coleoptera > Curculionidae > Anthonomus > Anthonomus grandis. The sequence goes on along the minus strand of NC_065562.1, from coordinate 396,707 downwards.
ATATTCGAATAATTTTAATAAAATAATCGGGCAAATTTCATTTCGTCTCACCCCGGTATAAAGACACTGACATTTCAAAAAAACGGCATTTTTCGAAGACGTCAAAATGTTTGCCGAATTTTCCTGGCCGCAATACACAATTTCCCCAATTGATATGCACAGATTCGGAAAGCCCATTCATTTTCTGATTCGGTGCTTCCTTTCCCTGATCGTTTCCGGTTCATTTTCATTCATAATTTTACAAAAAACCCAACCAAGTCCCGGCCACCTGTCACGAGCAAAAAATTTGTATCCACCATGCGTCAAAGTATTGTTCCCACTAGCCATTTCATCAGAGTTTAGGTTGACACCTCCAATTACCTGCAAAAACGCAAAAAAATGGACTTTTTTCATAAAATCGCATTTTTCGGGTACTTGTACTATCGCTGGAACCCTGAAATTTTAGTATGTATTGTAAAACAAAATTTCGGATCCTTTAGATGTTGTTTGATCCTTTCACCATGTACAGGGACGCGGCAAATGAATTAAACGCAAAAATTCGAATTGCTCAGAACCTATTAAAGTTGGAAGATTGTAATTTTACACAAATACTGGGGTTATTAAAGTATTTAATGCCTGAGAATATAAATGGTCCAGATGCCACTACGAAAAAGTTATTAAATAAAATGTGATTTTCGGGTCGGACCTTCATGGGTAAAGTTCATTATTGCTCGCCCTGTATGGTTCCCAAAAATTTCGATTATATGGCATATGAAAGGTAAAGGATGAAGTTATTTTTTGAAAAAAAAATTTTTCCCAAAATAAGTATCGTTTGGCGGAAAATCCCAAAAAACTGAAAATGCCAGAACTCGTAAAATAAATTTTTTACAAAAAAAAAGCTCCAAGTATGTCAAATCTCTTATAAAACGAAGTCTTTTCGCCGAAACACTTTTTTTATAAAAATTTTTTTTTAGCCTCTGGAGAAGTTTGAATTTTTTTTTTAGTCACTTTTGTTCGCTTATAACAACTCACCCTGTACACCGATCGGGCCCAAAAAGTATACAGACATGAATTACTATAAAGTCTTTTATGCCTAAAAATTTCAATTTTTTTGACAGCGTTAAAATTGAGATCTCGTGCAAAAATGAATTTTGACCGGTTTTTTTACGAATTTTTGACTTTGAGACAGTACCGCTCCGTTTGGTGGTACCGGAAAAAAAATTTGTTTACGGATCCATCATTCCCAATGTATTGAGAGACCCTATGCCAAATTTCATCGTTTCGCTAGCCATACAGCCAAAGATATGAATTTTTATTTCCCAAAAAAACACGATTTTTCGGGCCCGACCTCGCGTGCATAATATAGTCTGCGACTATATAACAAGTATAGTCGCTTCGCTCCTATACTTTTGGTCCGTGGGGACCAGTTTGGAACCTTTAGGTCTTGTTTGTGAATGGCTATAAAGGAATTCTTAAAAAAAAAACCAAAATTGTCAGGTGTACCAACGTTTATATGCCAAGGAAAGAGATGACCAGTGGTTGGGGTATCATGCTTCAAAGAACCATAATTTGTTATATAGTCGCGTTGTGTTAGTATACTATCTTATATTTCAAATATCTGTCGAAGTATATTAATTGTATTCTAAATAAAGCCTGAATACCAAATTCGAGCAGAATCGGACCAATAGCTAAAAAGTTACGGTAGTCATGTGACCTAGGCTGACTCAAATGTCAGTTATCTGTCATAATTTATTCCTTGTATCCTAAAGAAACCATAAATACCAAATTCAGAGAGAAGTTCCCATAAGGGTCTATTTATTGAAATAGAACAAACAGGGATTTTACGTCGATTTGTTTTAATTTTCCTTTTTGTTTTGAAATATAATAGTAATAAAATATCAAAAGAATTGACAGGAGGAGAATAAGAAATAAAAGAAACCATCAACGAATCGAATCGAAGCTATAGAAGTCGAGATATTAGTAAAAATGTGAAAAAAAATAAAAGAAAACTCGTTTTTTTTCCACGGTACCATTTTTTTTCTTAAAATGATAATTGACAAATTATAATGCAAGCCCTAAGTTGGCAATTTCCAGTAAAAAAAACCCAAGAAAAAAAATTTTTTTTTTTGCTCCAAAATCGAAAGGGGTATAGCCATGAAAAATTGTGAAAAAATGGTTTTTATTTTTTTCTAACTAAACTATAACTCTAACAACTTTTTGCCTTAAACAAAAGTTTTAGGGAATATTACGAGGTATTCGAATTTAAAAACTAATTGATTATAGCTATCACAGATTCGGAGAAAATTGTAAAAAACTATAATTCATAAATATCGAATTATCAAGAGCCCTATGAAAAAATTTCATTTTTTTATTTTTCTATCAGGTACTACTTCAGGATACCTTTCAAAAAGGTTATTATCGATTTGACTCTAAAATGAACAGAAAACCTATTTATTTGCATTTATCGATTTTCGAACAAAACCGGGCCCAAAATTAAAATTTTTTCAAAACATGCTCCAAATTCCAAATTTCTTTTTTCTGGCTAAAGACCATTCAAAAAGGAATGAAAAAGCTTAATGACAAAAATTTTCAAAATCTATAATAATGCTACAATATTATGAAAGAAGATAAGTTCCCTTTAAAGCATATCCAACCGATGATTTTTTAATTTGTTTTTCAAAGGCAAATCTAAGAAACAATTAAGTTAAAAGCAATAGGGTACTACAAAATATTATCTATAAATATATACATATAATCTAATAGGAAATTTCAATCAAATCGGACGAATACGAAAGAAATTTTGATAGTCACGTGACTTAAAAACGCAATATTTTAAAAATTTGTAAAAATTCAATAATGGCATCCTAATAAAACTCTAAATACCAAATTTCAACCCAATCGGATCAATAGCAAAAGAATTATCAAAGTCACGTGACTTTAAAATATAATTTGACAATTATCTGTTAAAATTTATTAATTGTGTCCTAAATAAAGCATAAATACCAAATTTGAACCCAATCGGACTCATAGCAAAAAAGTTACAATAGTCACGTGACCCGGAAGTCAAATGTCAAATATCTGTCAAAAATTAATAATTGCATCCTAAATAAAGCCCAAATACCAAATTTGAACCCAATCAGACCAATAGCAAAAAAGTTACGATAGTCACGTGACCTGGAAGTCAAATGTCAAATATCTATGAAAAATTACTAATTGCATCCTAAATAAACCCCAAATACCAAATTTCATTCAAATCGGACAAATAGGAAGAAAGTTAAGGTAGTCACGTGACCCTAAAACATAGTCATGTCAAATATCTGTAAAAATTTATTAATCTTATCCGAAATAGGTACTAGGTACCAAATTTCAACCAAATCGCACCAATACCAAAAAAGTTATGATACTCGACTAACCTTAAAAATCAATAATTTCAAAAATTTTTTATTTATAACCCAAAAGCAATGTTTAAGAATTATTAACATTTATTAATAATAAACTAAATAGTAAAAGCTCACCTAATATCTAAATTTTTATTTTAAATTAAATAGATCATTACGACTGACCCGTGTATATATTCGAATAATTTTAATAAAATAATCGGGCAAATTTCATTTCGTCTCACCCCGGTATAAAACCACTGACTTTTCAAAAAAACGGCATTTTTCGAAGACGTCAAAATGTTTGCCGAATTTTCCTGGCCGCAATACACAATTTCCCCAATTGATATGCACAGATTCGGAAAGCCCATTCATTTTCTGATTCGGTGCTTCCTTTCCCTGATCGTTTCCGGTTCATTTTCATTCATAATTTTACAAAAAACCCAACCAAGTCCCGGCCACCTGTCACGAGCAAAAAATTTGAATCCACCATGCGTCAAAGTATTGTTCCCACCAGCCATTTCATCAGAGTTTAGGTTGACACCTCCAATTACCTGCAAAAACGCAAAAAAATGGACTTTTTTCATAAAATCGCATTTTTCGGGTACTTGTACTATCGCTGGAACTTTGAAATTTTAGTATGTGTTGTAAAACAAAATTTCGGATCCTTTAGATGTTGTTTGATCTCTTCATCATATACAGGGACGCGGCAAATGAATTAAACGCGAAAATTCGAATTGCTCAGAACCTATTAAAGTTAGAAGATTGTAATTTTACACAAATACTGGGGTTATTAAAGTATTTAATGCCTGAGAATATAAATGGTCCAGATGCCACTACGAAAAAGTTATTAAATAAAATGTGATTTTCGGGTCGGACCTTCATGGGTAAAGTTCATTATTGCTCGCCCTGTATGGTTCCCAAAAATTTCGGTTATATGGCATATGAAAGGTAAAGGATGAAGTTATTTTTTGAAAAAAAAATTTTTCCCAAAATAAGTATCGTTTGGCGGGAAATCTCAAAAAACTGAAAATGCCAGAACTCGTAAAATAAATTTTTTACAAAAAAAAGCTCCAAGTATGTCAAATCTCTTATAAAACGAAGTCTTTTCGCCGAAACACTTTTTTTATAAAAATTTTTTTTTAGCCTCTGGAGAAGTTTGAATTTTTTTTTTAGTCACTTTTGTTCGCTTATAACAACTCACCCTGTACACCGATCGGGCCCAAAAAGTATACAGACATGAATTACTATAAAGTCTTTTATGCCTAAAAATTTCAATTTTTTTGACAGCGTTAAAATTGAGATCTCGTGCAAAAATGAATTTTGACCGGTTTTTTTACGAATTTTTGACTTTGAGACAGTACCGCTCCGTTTGATGGTACCCGAAAAAAAATTCGTTTACGGATCCATCATTCCCAATGTATTGAGAGACCCTATGCCAAATTTCATCGTTTCGCTAGCCATACAGCCAAAGATATGAATTTTTATTTCCAAAAAAACACGATTTTTCGGGCCCGACGTGGCGTGCATAATATAGTCTGCGACTATATAACAAGTATAGTCGCTTCGCTCCTATACTTTTGGTCCGTGGGGACCAGTTTGGAACCTTTAGGTCTTGTCTGTGAAAAGCCATAAGGGAATTTAAAAAAACAATCAAAAATTATCAGGTGTACTTAGGTGAGTCAGGGAGGCTAACGTCTACCTGCCAAGGAAAGAGAGGACCAGTTGTTGGGGTATCATGCTTCAAAGAACCATAATTTGTTATATAGTCGCGTTGTGTGTCAATATACTGTCTTATATTTCAAATATCTGTGAAAGTATATTAATTGTATTCTAAATAAAGCCTGAATACCAAATTCGAACAGAATCGGACCAATAGCAAAAAAGTTACGGTAGTCACCTGACCTAGGCTGAAACTTAAATGTCATAATTTATTAGTTGTATCCTAAATAAACCATAAATACCAAATTCAGAGAGAAGTTCCCATAAGGGTCTATTTATTTAAATAGAACAAACAGGGATTTTACGTCGATTTGTTTCAATTTTTCTTTTTATTTTGAAATGTAATAGTCATAAAATATCAAAAGAATTGACAGGAGGAGAATAAGAAATAAAAGAAACCATCAACGAATTGAATCGAAGCTATAGAAGCCGAGATATAAGTAAAAATGTGGGAAAAACAAAAGAAAACTGGTTTTTTCCCACGGTATAATTTTTTTTCTTAAAATAATTTATGACAAATTTTAGTTTTAGCCCTAAACTTGTAATTTTCACAAAAAAAAATCCTAGAAAAAAACATTTTTTTTTTTGGTCGAAAATCGAAAGGGGTATACCCACGAAAAATTAAGAAAAAATGGTTTTTATTTTTTTATAAATAAAATATAACTCTGACAACTTTTTGTCTTAAACAAAAGTTTTCGGAAATATTACGAGGTATCCGTGCGTTAAAACGAATCGGTTCTAGCTATTATACAATCGGAGAAAATTGGAAAAAACTATTAAACATAAATATCGAATTATCAAGAGCCCTATGGAAAAATTTCAATTTTTTATTTTTCTATCCTGTACTACTTCAGAGTATCTTTAAAAAAGATTATTACCAATTTGACTCTAAAATGAACGGAAAACCTATTTCTTTGCATTTTTCGATTTTCGAACAAAATCCGGGGTCAAAATGACAATTTTTTCAAAATATGCTCCGAATTCAAAATTTCTTTTTTCTAGTTAAAAACCATTCAAAAACTAGTAAAAAAGCTTAATGCCAAAATTTTCCATGATTTATACGAGTGCCACAATATAAAGAGAAATATTAGGTCCCATAAGAGTCTATGTATTTACGTCGATTTTTAAAATTTTTCAGTTTTATTCCGAACGGCAATTGTAATAAAATATAAAAAGAATTAACAGGAGGAGAATAAAGAATAAAAGAAACCATCAACGAATTGAATCGAAGCTATAGAAGTCGAGATATTAGTAAAAATGTAAAAAAAAATAAAAGAAAACTCGTTTTTTCCCACGGTAGAATTTTTTTTTTTTAAATGATAAATGACAACTTATAATGTAAGCCCTAAGTTGGCAATTTCCAGTAAAAAAAACCCAAGAAAAAAATTTTTTTTTTTTGCTCCAAAATCGACAGGGGTATAGCCATGAAAAATTGCGAAAAAATGGTTTTTATTTTTTTCTAAATAAACTATAACTCTGACAACTTTTTCTCTTAAATAAAAGTTCTCGGGAATATTACGAGGAATTCGACTGTTAAAACGAATTGATTATAGCTATCACAGAATCGGAGAAAATTGTAAAAAACTAATAATCATAAATATCGAATTATCAAGAGCCCTATGGAAAAATTTTAACTTTTTATTTTTCTATCTTGTACTACTTCAGGATACCTTTCAAAAAGGTTATTATCGATTTGACTCTAAAATGAACAGAAAACCTATTTATTTGCATTTATCGATTTTCAAACAAAATCCGGCCCAAAATGAAAATTTTTCAGAACATGCTCCAAATTCAAAATTTCTTTTTTCCGGCTAAAGACCATTCAAAAAGTAATGAAAAAGCTTAATGACAAAATTTTTCAAAATCTATAATAATGCTACAATATTATGAAAGAAGATAAATTCCCTTTAAAGCCTATGTATTCGAAGCGATGATTTTTTAATTTTTTTTTTAAAGGCAAATTTAAGAAATAATTTAATTAATTAAGATAAAAGGAATAGGGTAATACAAAATACTATCTATAAATATATACATATCATCTAATAGCAAATTTCAATCGAATAGGAAATGTTGATAGTCACGTGACCCTAGAACTTAATATTTTAAAATTTTGTAAAAAATCAACAATTGCATCCTAAATAAACCCCAAATTCCAAATTTGAACCCAATCAAATCAATAGCAAAAAGTTATGGAAGTCACGTGACTTAAAAAATTCAACATGTCAAATTTCTGTCAAAATTTATTACTTGCATCCTATATAAAGCCCAAATACAAAATTTCAACCCAATCGGAACAATAGCAAAAGAATTATGAAAGTCACGTGACTTTAAAATATAATTTGTCAATTATCTGTTAAAATTTATTAATTGTATCTTAAATAAAGCCCAAATACCAAATTTGAACCCAATCGAACCCATAGCAAAAAAGTTACAATAGTCACGTGACCCGGAAGTCAAATGTCAAATATTAGTCAAAAATTAATAATTGCATTCTAAATAAAGCCCAAATACCAAATTTGAACCCAATCAGACCAATAGCAAAAAAGTTACAATAGTCACGTGACCCGGAAGTCAAATGTCAAATATTAGTCCAAAATTAATAATTGCATCCTAAATAAACCCCAAATACCAAATTTCAGTCAAATCGAACAAATAGGAAAAAAGTTAAGGTAGTCACGTGACCTTAAAACATAGTCATGTCAAATATCTGTAAAAATTTCTTAATCTTATCCGAAATAGGTACTAGGTACCAAATTTCAACCAAATCGCACCAATACCAAAAAAGTTATGATACTCGACTAACCTTAAAAATCAATAATTTCAAAAAATTTTTATTTATATCCCAAAAGCAATGTTTAAGAATTGTTAACATATATTAATAATAAACTAAATAGTAAAAACTCACCTAATATCTAAATTCTTATTTTAAATTAAGTAGATCATTACGACTGACCCGTGTATATATTCGAATAATTTTAATAAAATAATCGGGCAAATTTCATTTCGTCTCACCCCGGTATAAAGACACTGACATTTCAAAAAAACGGCATTTTTCGAAGACGTCAAAATGTTTGCCGAATTTTCCTGGCCGCAATACACAATTTCCCCAATTGATATGCACAGATTCGGAAAGCCCATTCATTTTCTGATTCGGTGCTTCCTTTCCCTGATCGTTTCCGGTTCATTTTCATTCATAATTTTACAAAAAACCCGACCAAGTCCCGGCCACCTGTCACGAGCAAAAAATTTGTATCCACCATGCGTCAAAGTATTGTTCCCACTAGCCATTTCATCAGAGTTTAGGTTGACACCTCCAATTACCTGCAAAAACGCAAAAAAATGGACTTTTTTCATAAAATCGCATTTTTCGGGTACTTGTACTATCGCTGGAATCCTGAAATTTTAGTATGTGTTGTAAAACAAAATTTCGGATCCTTTAGATGTTGTTTGATCCTTTCACCATGTACAGGGACGCGGCAAATGAATTAAACGCAAAAATTCGAATTGCTCAGAACCTATTAAAGTTGGAAGATTGTAATTTTACACAAATACTGGGGTTATTAAAGTATTTAATGCCTGAGAATATAAATGGTCCAGATGCCACTACGAAAAAGTTATTAAATAAAATGTGATTTTCGGGTCGGACCTTCATGGGTAAAGTTCATTATTGCTCGCCCTGTATGGTTCCCAAAAATTTCGATTATATGGCATATGAAAGGTAAAGGATGAAGTTATTTTTTGAAAAAAAAATTTTTCCCAAAATAAGTATCGTTTGGCGGAAAATCCCAAAAAACTGAAAATGCCAGAACTCGTAAAATAAATTTTTTACAAAAAAAAGCTCCAAGTATGTTAAATCTCTTATAAAACGAAGTCTTTTCGCCGAAACACTTTTTTTATAAAAATTTTTTTTTAGCCTCTGGAGAAGTTTGAATTTTTTTTTTAGTCACTTTTGTTCGCTTATAACAACTCACCCTGTACACCGATCGGGCCCAAAAAGTATACAGACATGAATTACTATAAAGTCTTTTAGGCCTAAAAATTTCAATTTTTTTGACAGCGTTAAAATTGAGATCTCGTGCAAAAATGAATTTTGACCCGTTTTTTTACGAATTTTTGACTTTGAGACAGTACCGCTCCGTTTGATGGTACCCGAAAAAAAATTCGTTTACGGATCCATCATTCTCAATGTATTGAGAGACCCTATGCCAAATTTCATCGTTTCGCTAGCCATACAGCCAAAGATATGAATTTTTATTTCCAAAAAAACACGATTTTTCGGACCCGAGGTGGCGTGCTTAATATAGTCGCAGACGCTCCTATATAACAAGTATAGTCGCTTCGCTCCTATACTTTTGGTCCGTGGGGACCAGTTTGGAACCTTTAGGTCTTGTCTGTGAAAAGCCATAAGGTAATAAAAAAAAAATCAAAAACTATCAGGTGTACTTAGGTGAGTGGGGGAGGCTAACGTTTACCTGCCAAGGAAAGAGAGGACCAGTTGTTGGGGTATCATGCTTCAAAGAACCATAATTTGTTATATAGTCGCGTTGTGTGTCAATATACTGTCTTATATTTCAAATATCTGTGAAAGTATATTAATTGTATTCTAAATAAAGTCTGAATACCAAATTCGAACAGAATCGGACCAATAGCAAAAAAGTTACGGTAGTCACGTGACCTAGGCTGAAACTTAAATGTCAGTTATCTGTCATAATTTATTAGTTGTATCCTAAATAAACCATAAATACCAAATTCAGAGAGAAGTTCCCATAAGGGTCTATTTCTTGAAATAGAACAAACAGGGATTTTACGTCGATTTGTTTTAATTTTTCTTTTTATCTTGAAATGTAATAGTAATAAAATATCAAAAGAATTGAGAGGAGGAGAATAAGAAATAAAAGAAACCATCAATGAATTGAATCGAAGCTATAGAAGCCGAGAGATTAGTAAAAATGTGGGAAAAAACAAAAGAAAACTGGTTTTTTCCCACGGTATAATTTTTTTTTCTTAAAATAATTATTGACAAATTATAATGTAAGCCCTAAGTTGGCAAATTCAAGTAAAAAAACCCAAGAAAAAAAATTTTTTTTTTTGGCCGAAAATCGAAAGGGGTATAGCCATGAAAAATTGCGAAAAAATGGTTTTTATTTTTTTATAAATAAACTATAAATCTGACAACTTTTTGTATTAAATAAGAGTTCTTCGCTATATTAAGAGATATTCGCCTGTCAAAACGAATCGGTTCTAGCTATTATACAATCGGAGAAAATTAGAAAAAACTATTAAACATAAATATCGAATTATCAAGAGCCCTATGGAAAAATTTCAATTTTTTATTTTTCTAACCTGTACTACTTCAGAGTATCTTTAAAAAAGATTATTACCAATTTGACTCTAAAATGAACGGAAAACCTATTTCTCTGCATTTTTCGATTTTCGAACAAAATCCGGGGTCAAAATGACCATTTTTCCAAAATATGCTCCGAATTCAAAATTTCTATTTTCTGGTTAAAGACCATTCAAAAACTAATAAAAAAGCTTTATGACAAAATCTTCCACGATTTATACGAGTGCCATAATATAAAGGGAAAAATTAGATTCCATAAGAGCCTATGTATAGGGATAAGACAACCGGGATTTTACGTCTATTTTTTTAATTTTTCAGTTTTATTTCGAAAGGCAATTGTAATAAAATATGAAAAGAATTAACAGGAGGAGAATAAGGAATAATAAAAACCATCAACGAATTGAATCGAAGCTATAGAAGTCGAGATATTAGTAAAAATGTGAAAAAAAATAAAAGAAAACTCGTTTTTTTTCCACGGTACCATTTTTTTTCTTAAAATGATAATTGACAAATTATAATGCAAGCCCTAAGTTGGCAATTTCCAGTAAAAAAAAACCCAAGAAAAAAAATTTTTTTTTTTGCTCCAAAATCGAAAGGGATATAGCCATGAAAAATTGTGAAAAAATGGTTTTTATTTTTTTCTAACTAAACTATAACTCTAACAACTTTTTGCCTTAAACAAAAGTTCTAGGGAATGTTACGAGGTATTCGAATGTTAAAACTAATTGATTATAGCTATCACAGATTCGGAGAAAATTGTAAAAAACTATAATTTATAAATATCGAATTATCAAGAGCCCTATGAAAAAATTTAATTTTTTTATTTTTCTATCAGGTACTACTTCAGGATACCTTTCAAAAAGGTTATTATCGATTTGACTCTAAAATGAACAGAAAACCTATTTATTTGCATTTATCGATTTTCGAACAAAACCGGGCCCAAAATTAAAATTTTTTCAAAACATGCTCCAAATTCCAAATTTCTTTTTTCTGGCTAAAGACCATTCAAAAAGGAATGAAAAAGCTTAATGACAAAAGTTTTCAAAATCTATAATAATGCTACAATATTATGAAAGAAGATAAGTTCCCTTTAAAGCCTATGTATTCGAACCGATGATTTTTTAATGTTTTTTAAAAAGGCAAATTTAAGAAATAATTTAACTAATTAAGATAAAAGGAATAGGGTAATACAAAATATTATCTATAAATATCATCTAATAGTAAATTTCAATCGAATAGGAAATGTTGATAGTCACGTGACCCTGGAACTTAATATTTTAAAATTTTGTAAGAAATCAACAATTGCATTCTAATTAAACCCCAAATTCCAAATTTGAACCCAATCAGACCCATAGCAAAAAAGTTATGGAAGTCACGTGACTTTAAAATTCAATATGTCAAATTTCTGGCAAAATTTATTACTTGCATCCTAAATAAAGCCCAAATACTAAATTTCAACCCAATCGGATCAATAGCAAAAGAATTATGAGAGTCACGTGACTTTAAAATATAATTTGTCAATTATCTGTCAAAATTTATTAATTGTGTCCTAAATAAAGCATAAATACCAAATTTGAACCCAATCGGACTCATAGCAAAAAAGTTACAATAGTCACGTGACCCGGAAGTCAAATGTCAAATATCTGTGAAAAATTAATAATTGCATCCTAACTAAACCCCAAATACCAAATTTCAATCAAATCAGACCAATAGTTAAAAAGTTACGGTAGTCACGTGACCTTAAAACATAGTCATGTCAAATATCTGTAAAAATTTATTAATCTTATCCGAAATAGGTACTAGGTACCAAATTTCAACCAAATCGCACCAATACCAAAAAAGTTATGATACTCGACTAACCTTAAAAATAAATAATTTCAAAAATTTTTTATTTATATCCCAAAAGCAATGTTTAAGAATTGTTAACATTTATTAATAATAAACTAAATAGTAAAAACTCACCAAATATCTAAATTTTTATTTTAAATTAAATAGATCATTACGACTGACCCGTGTATATATTCGAATAATTTTAATAAAATAATCGGGCAAATTTCATTTCGTCTCACCCCGGTATAAAGACACTGACATTTCAAAAAAACGGCATTTTTCGAAGACGTCAAAATGTTTGCCGAATTTTCCTGGCCGCAATACACAATTTCCCCAATTGATATGCACAGATTCGGAAAGCCCATTCATTTTCTGATTCGGTGCTTCCTTTCCCTGATCGTTTCCGGTTCATTTTCATTCATAATTTTACAAAAAACCCAACCAAGTCCCGGCCACCTGTCACGAGCAAAAAATTTGTATCCACCATGCGTCAAAGTATTGTTCCCACTAGCCATTTCATCAGAGTTTAGGTTGACACCTCCAATTACCTGCAAAAACGCAAAAAAATGGACTTTTTTCATAAAATCGCATTTTTCGGGTACTTGTACTATCGCTGGAACCCTGAAATTTTAGTATGTATTGTAAAACAAAATTTCGGATCCTTTAGATGTTGTTTGATCCTTTCACCATGTACAGGGACGCGGCAAATGAATTAAACGCAAAAATTCGAATTGCTCAGAACCTATTAAAGTTGGAAGATTGTAATTTTACACAAATACTGGGGTTATTAAAGTATTTAATGCCTGAGAATATAAATGGTCCAGATGCCACTACGAAAAAGTTATTAAATAAAATGTGATTTTCGGGTCGGACCTTCATGGGTAAAGTTCATTATTGCTCGCCCTGTATGGTTCCCAAAAATTTCGATTATATGGCATATGAAAGGTAAAGGATGAAGTTATTTTTTGAAAAAAAAATTTTTCCCAAAATAAGTATCGTTTGGCGGAAAATCCCAAAAAACTGAAAATGCCAGAACTCGTAAAATAAATTTTTTACAAAAAAAAGCTCCAAGTATGTCAAATCTCTTATAAAACGAAGTCTTTTCGCCGAAACACTTTTTTTATAAAAATTTTTTTTTAGCCTCTGGAGAAGTTTGAATTTTTTTTTTAGTCACTTTTGTTCGCTTATAACAACTCACCCTGTACACCGATCGGGCCCAAAAAGTATACAGACATGAATTACTATAAAGTCTTTTATGCCTAAAAATTTCAATTTTTTTGACAGCGTTAAAATTGAGATCTCGTGCAAAAATGAATTTTGACCGGTTTTTTTACGAATTTTTGACTTTGAGACAGTACCGCTCCGTTTGGTGGTACCGGAAAAAAAATTTGTTTACGGATCCATCATTCCCAATGTATTGAGAGACCCTATGCCAAATTTCATCGTTTCGCTAGCCATACAGCCAAAGATATGAATTTTTATTTCCAAAAAAACACGATTTTTCGGGCCCGACCTCGCGTGCATAATATAGTCTGCGACTATATAACAAGTATAGTCGCTTCGCTCCTATACTTTTGGTCCGTGGGGACCAGTTTGGAACCTTTAGGTCTTGTTTGTGAATGGCTATAAAGGAATTCTTAAAAAAAAAACCAAAATTGTCAGGTGTACCAACGTTTATATGCCAAGGAAAGAGATGACCAGTGGTTGGGGTATCATGCTTCAAAGAACCATAATTTGTTATATAGTCGCGTTGTGTTAGTATACTATCTTATATTTCAAATATCTGTCGAAGTATATTAATTGTATTCTAAATAAAGCCTGAATACCAAATTCGAGCAGAATCGGACCAATAGCTAAAAAGTTACGGTAGTCATGTGACCTAGGCTGACTCAAATGTCAGTTATCTGTCATAATTTATTCCTTGTATCCTAAAGAAACCATAAATACCAAATTCAGAGAGAAGTTCCCATAAGGGTCTATTTATTGAAATAGAACAAACAGGGATTTTACGTCGATTTGTTTTAATTTTCCTTTTTGTTTTGAAATATAATAGTAATAAAATATCAAAAGAATTGACAGGAGGAGAATAAGAAATAAAAGAAACCATCAACGAATCGAATCGAAGCTATAGAAGTCGAGATATTAGTAAAAATGTGAAAAAAAATAAAAGAAAACTCGTTTTTTTTCCACGGTACCATTTTTTTTCTTAAAATGATAATTGACAAATTATAATGCAAGCCCTAAGTTGGCAATTTCCAGTAAAAAAAACCCAAGAAAAAAAATTTTTTTTTTTGCTCCAAAATCGAAAGGGGTATAGCCATGAAAAATTGTGAAAAAATGGTTTTTATTTTTTTCTAACTAAACTATAACTCTAACAACTTTTTGCCTTAAACAAAAGTTCTAGGGAATATTACGAGGTATTCGAATTTAAAAACTAATTGATTATAGCTATCACAGATTCGGAGAAAATTGTAAAAAACTATAATTCATAAATATCGAATTATCAAGAGCCCTATGAAAAAATTTCATTTTTTTATTTTTCTATCAGGTACTACTTCAGGATACCTTTCAAAAAGGTTATTATCGATTTGACTCTAAAATGAACAGAAAACCTATTTATTTGCATTTATCGATTTTCGAACAAAACCGGGCCCAAAATTAAAATTTTTTCAAAACATGCTCCAAATTCCAAATTTCTTTTTTCTGGCTAAAGACCATTCAAAAAGGAATGAAAAAGCTTAATGACAAAAATTTTCAAAATCTATAATAATGCTACAATATTATGAAAGAAGATAAGTTCCCTTTAAAGCATATCCAACCGATGATTTTTTAATTTGTTTTTCAAAGGCAAATCTAAGAAACAATTAAGTTAAAAGCAATAGGGTACTACAAAATATTATCTATAAATATATACATATAATCTAATAGGAAATTTCAATCAAATCGGACGAATACGAAAGAAATTTTGATAGTCACGTGACTTAAAAACGCAATATTTTAAAAATTTGTAAAAATTCAATAATGGCATCCTAATAAAACTCTAAATACCAAATTTCAACCCAATCGGATCAATAGCAAAAGAATTATCAAAGTCACGTGACTTTAAAATATAATTTGACAATTATCTGTTAAAATTTATTAATTGTGTCCTAAATAAAGCATAAATACCAAATTTGAACCCAATCGGACTCATAGCAAAAAAGTTACAATAGTCACGTGACCCGGAAGTCAAATGTCAAATATCTGTCAAAAATTAATAATTGCATCCTAAATAAAGCCCAAATACCAAATTTGAACCCAATCAGACCAATAGCAAAAAAGTTACGATAGTCACGTGACCTGGAAGTCAAATGTCAAATATCTATGAAAAATTAATAATTGCATCCTAAATAAACCCCAAATACCAAATTTCATTCAAATCGGACAAATAGGAAGAAAGTTAAGGTAGTCACGTGACCCTAAAACATAGTCATGTCAAATATCTGTAAAAATTTATTAATCTTATCCGAAATAGGTACTAGGTACCAAATTTCAACCAAATCGCACCAATACCAAAAAAGTTATGATACTCGACTAACCTTAAAAATCAATAATTTCAAAAATTTTTTATTTATAACCCAAAAGCAATGTTTAAGAATTATTAACATTTATTAATAATAAACTAAATAGTAAAAGCTCACCTAATATCTAAATTTTTATTTTAAATTAAATAGATCATTACGACTGACCCGTGTATATATTCGAATAATTTTAATAAAATAATCGGGCAAATTTCATTTCGTCTCACCCCGGTATAAAACCACTGACTTTTCAAAAAAACGGCATTTTTCGAAGACGTCAAAATGTTTGCCGAATTTTCCTGGCCGCAATACACAATTTCCCCAATTGATATGCACAGATTCGGAAAGCCCATTCATTTTCTGATTCGGTGCTTCCTTTCCCTGATCGTTTCCGGTTCATTTTCATTCATAATTTTACAAAAAACCCAACCAAGTCCCGGCCACCTGTTACGAGCAAAAAATTTGTAACCACAATGCGTCAAAGTATTGTTCCCACTAGCCATTTCATCAGAGTTTAGGTTGACACCTCCAATTACCTGCAAAAACGCAAAAAATGGACTTTTTTCATAAAATCGCATTTTTCGGGTACTTGTACTATCGCTGGAACCCTGAAATTTTAGTATGTGTTGTAAAACAAAATTTCGGATCTTTTAGACGATGTCTGATCTTTTCACCATGTACAGGGACGCGGCAAATGAATTAAACGCGAAAATTCGAATTGCTCAGAACCTATTAAAGTTGGAAGATTGTAATTTTACACAAATAATGGGGTTATTAAAGTATTTAATGCCTGAGAATATAAATTGTCCAGGTGCAACCACTAAAAAGTTATTAAATAAAATGTGATTTTCGGGTCGGACCTTCATGGGTAAAGTTCATTATTGCTCACCCTGTATGGTTCCCAAAAATTTCGGTTATATGGCATATAAAAGGTAAAGGATGAAGTTATTTTTTGAAAAAAAAAATTTTCCCAAAATAAGTATCGTTTGGCGGAAAATCCTAAAAAACTGAAAATGCCAGAACTCGTAAAATAAATTTTTTACAAAAAAAAGCTCCAAGTATGTCAAATCTCTTATAAAACGAAGTCTTTTCGCCGAAACACTTTTTTTATAAAAATTTTTTTTTAGCCTCTGGAGAAGTTTGAATTTTTTTTTAGTCACTTTTGTTCGCTTATAACAACTCACCCTGTATACCGATCTGGCCCAAAAAGTATACAGTTCTTAAGCCCCCACCGACCCTTATGTCTTAAAAATTTAAAGTTTTTTAAAGGCTTTTTATTTGAGTTCTCGCGTCTGAAAGGAATTTGACCCGTTTTTTTACGAATTTTTGACTTTGAGACAGTACCGCTCCGTTTGGTGGTACCGGAAAAAAAAATCGTTTACGGATCCATCATTCTCAATGTATTGAGAGACCCTATGCCAAATTTCATCGTTTCGCTAACCATACAGCCAAAGATATGAATTTTTATTTCCAAAAAAACACGATTTTTCGGGCCCGACCTCGCGTGCATAATATAGTCTGCGACTATATAACAAGTATAGTCGCTTCGCTCCTATACTTTTGGTCCGTGGGGACCAGTTTGGAACCTTTAGGTCTTGTCTGTGAAAAGCCATAAGGGAATTTAAAAAAACAATCAAAAATTATCAGGTGTACTTAGGTGAGTCAGGGAGGCTAACGTCTACCTGCCAAGGAAAGAGAGGACCAGTTGTTGGGGTATCATGCTTCAAAGAACCATAATTTGTTATATAGTCGCGTTGTGTGTCAATATACTGTCTTATATTTCAAATATCTGTGAAAGTATATTAATTGTATTCTAAATAAAGCCTGAATACCAAATTCGAACAGAATCGGACCAATAGCAAAAAAGTTACGGTAGTCACCTGACCTAGGCTGAAACTTAAATGTCATAATTTATTAGTTGTATCCTAAATAAACCATAAATACCAAATTCAGAGAGAAGTTCCCATAAGGGTCTATTTATTTAAATAGAACAAACAGGGATTTTACGTCGATTTGTTTCAATTTTTCTTTTTATTTTGAAATGTAATAGTCATAAAATATCAAAAGAATTGACAGGAGGAGAATAAGAAATAAAAGAAACCATCAACGAATTGAATCGAAGCTATAGAAGCCGAGATATAAGTAAAAATGTGGGAAAAACAAAAGAAAACTGGTTTTTTCCCACGGTATAATTTTTTTTCTTAAAATAATTTATGACAAATTTTAGTTTTAGCCCTAAACTTGTAATTTTCACAAAAAAAAATCCTAGAAAAAAACATTTTTTTTTTTGGTCGAAAATCGAAAGGGGTATACCCACGAAAAATTAAGAAAAAATGGTTTTTATTTTTTTATAAATAAAATATAACTCTGACAACTTTTTGTCTTAAACAAAAGTTTTCGGAAATATTACGAGGTATCCGTGCGTTAAAACGAATCGGTTCTAGCTATTATACAATCGGAGAAAATTGGAAAAAACTATTAAACATAAATATCGAATTATCAAGAGCCCTATGGAAAAATTTCAATTTTTTATTTTTCTATCCTGTACTACTTCAGAGTATCTTTAAAAAAGATTATTACCAATTTGACTCTAAAATGAACGGAAAACCTATTTCTTTGCATTTTTCGATTTTCGAACAAAATCCGGGGTCAAAATGACAATTTTTTCAAAATATGCTCCGAATTCAAAATTTCTTTTTTCTAGTTAAAAACCATTCAAAAACTAGTAAAAAAGCTTAATGCCAAAATTTTCCATGATTTATACGAGTGCCACAATATAAAGAGAAATATTAGGTCCCATAAGAGTCTATGTATTTACGTCGATTTTTAAAATTTTTCAGTTTTATTCCGAACGGCAATTGTAATAAAATATAAAAAGAATTAACAGGAGGAGAATAAAGAATAAAAGAAACCATCAACGAATTGAATCGAAGCTATAGAAGTCGAGATATTAGTAAAAATGTAAAAAAAAATAAAAGAAAACTCGTTTTTTCCCACGGTAGAATTTTTTTTTTTTAAATGATAAATGACAACTTATAATGTAAGCCCTAAGTTGGCAATTTCCAGTAAAAAAAACCCAAGAAAAAAATTTTTTTTTTTTGCTCCAAAATCGACAGGGGTATAGCCATGAAAAATTGCGAAAAAATGGTTTTTATTTTTTTCTAAATAAACTATAACTCTGACAACTTTTTCTCTTAAATAAAAGTTCTCGGGAATATTACGAGGAATTCGACTGTTAAAACGAATTGATTATAGCTATCACAGAATCGGAGAAAATTGTAAAAAACTAATAATCATAAATATCGAATTATCAAGAGCCCTATGGAAAAATTTTAACTTTTTATTTTTCTATCTTGTACTACTTCAGGATACCTTTCAAAAAGGTTATTATCGATTTGACTCTAAAATGAACAGAAAACCTATTTATTTGCATTTATCGATTTTCAAACAAAATCCGGCCCAAAATGAAAATTTTTCAGAACATGCTCCAAATTCAAAATTTCTTTTTTCCGGCTAAAGACCATTCAAAAAGTAATGAAAAAGCTTAATGACAAAATTTTTCAAAATCTATAATAATGCTACAATATTATGAAAGAAGATAAATTCCCTTTAAAGCCTATGTATTCGAAGCGATGATTTTTTAATTTTTTTTTTAAAGGCAAATTTAAGAAATAATTTAATTAATTAAGATAAAAGGAATAGGGTAATACAAAATACTATCTATAAATATATACATATCATCTAATAGCAAATTTCAATCGAATAGGAAATGTTGATAGTCACGTGACCCTAGAACTTAATATTTTAAAATTTTGTAAAAAATCAACAATTGCATCCTAAATAAACCCCAAATTCCAAATTTGAACCCAATCAAATCAATAGCAAAAAGTTATGGAAGTCACGTGACTTAAAAAATTCAACATGTCAAATTTCTGTCAAAATTTATTACTTGCATCCTATATAAAGCCCAAATACAAAATTTCAACCCAATCGGAACAATAGCAAAAGAATTATGAAAGTCACGTGACTTTAAAATATAATTTGTCAATTATCTGTTAAAATTTATTAATTGTATCTTAAATAAAGCCCAAATACCAAATTTGAACCCAATCGAACCCATAGCAAAAAAGTTACAATAGTCACGTGACCCGGAAGTCAAATGTCAAATATTAGTCAAAAATTAATAATTGCATTCTAAATAAAGCCCAAATACCAAATTTGAACCCAATCAGACCAATAGCAAAAAAGTTACAATAGTCACGTGACCCGGAAGTCAAATGTCAAATATTAGTCCAAAATTAATAATTGCATCCTAAATAAACCCCAAATACCAAATTTCAGTCAAATCGAACAAATAGGAAAAAAGTTAAGGTAGTCACGTGACCTTAAAACATAGTCATGTCAAATATCTGTAAAAATTTCTTAATCTTATCCGAAATAGGTACTAGGTACCAAATTTCAACCAAATCGCACCAATACCAAAAAAGTTATGATACTCGACTAACCTTAAAAATCAATAATTTCAAAAAATTTTTATTTATATCCCAAAAGCAATGTTTAAGAATTGTTAACATATATTAATAATAAACTAAATAGTAAAAACTCACCTAATATCTAAATTCTTATTTTAAATTAAGTAGATCATTACGACTGACCCGTGTATATATTCGAATAATTTTAATAAAATAATCGGGCAAATTTCATTTCGTCTCACCCCGGTATAAAGACACTGACATTTCAAAAAAACGGCATTTTTCGAAGACGTCAAAATGTTTGCCGAATTTTCCTGGCCGCAATACACAATTTCCCCAATTGATATGCACAGATTCGGAAAGCCCATTCATTTTCTGATTCGGTGCTTCCTTTCCCTGATCGTTTCCGGTTCATTTTCATTCATAATTTTACAAAAAACCCGACCAAGT
This sequence comes from Anthonomus grandis grandis, assembly GCF_022605725.1. Lineage (NCBI taxonomy): Eukaryota > Metazoa > Arthropoda > Insecta > Coleoptera > Curculionidae > Anthonomus > Anthonomus grandis. Next base: position 375,973 of record NC_065562.1, on the reverse strand, counting down.
CCCGGCCACCTGTCACGAGCAAAAAATTTGTATCCACCATGCGTCAAAGTATTGTTCCCACTAGCCATTTCATCAGAGTTTAGGTTGACACCTCCAATTACCTGCAAAAACGCAAAAAAATGGACTTTTTTCATAAAATCGCATTTTTCGGGTACTTGTACTATCGCTGGAATCCTGAAATTTTAGTATGTGTTGTAAAACAAAATTTCGGATCCTTTAGATGTTGTTTGATCCTTTCACCATGTACAGGGACGCGGCAAATGAATTAAACGCAAAAATTCGAATTGCTCAGAACCTATTAAAGTTGGAAGATTGTAATTTTACACAAATACTGGGGTTATTAAAGTATTTAATGCCTGAGAATATAAATGGTCCAGATGCCACTACGAAAAAGTTATTAAATAAAATGTGATTTTCGGGTCGGACCTTCATGGGTAAAGTTCATTATTGCTCGCCCTGTATGGTTCCCAAAAATTTCGATTATATGGCATATGAAAGGTAAAGGATGAAGTTATTTTTTGAAAAAAAAATTTTTCCCAAAATAAGTATCGTTTGGCGGAAAATCCCAAAAAACTGAAAATGCCAGAACTCGTAAAATAAATTTTTTACAAAAAAAAGCTCCAAGTATGTTAAATCTCTTATAAAACGAAGTCTTTTCGCCGAAACACTTTTTTTATAAAAATTTTTTTTTAGCCTCTGGAGAAGTTTGAATTTTTTTTTTAGTCACTTTTGTTCGCTTATAACAACTCACCCTGTACACCGATCGGGCCCAAAAAGTATACAGACATGAATTACTATAAAGTCTTTTAGGCCTAAAAATTTCAATTTTTTTGACAGCGTTAAAATTGAGATCTCGTGCAAAAATGAATTTTGACCCGTTTTTTTACGAATTTTTGACTTTGAGACAGTACCGCTCCGTTTGATGGTACCCGAAAAAAAATTCGTTTACGGATCCATCATTCTCAATGTATTGAGAGACCCTATGCCAAATTTCATCGTTTCGCTAGCCATACAGCCAAAGATATGAATTTTTATTTCCAAAAAAACACGATTTTTCGGACCCGAGGTGGCGTGCTTAATATAGTCGCAGACGCTCCTATATAACAAGTAGACGCTTCGCGTCTACTTTAGTCCGTGGGGACCAGTAGAAATTTTAAAAATTTTTGTCAGTACTACAAAAAAAAAATCTCCAAAATTATCCAAGGAGTGCCCTAAACACGCAGTGGGGAAGAGACCTGCCGTACCCTCATAAGGCTCTGAGTTCAAACCTTAGCCTCGGCATGGTGCTCTACCCAACTTTTTCTTTTTTTAGTACTTGGAAAACATTAACATCTATAATAAATCCAAAAATCTCATCCATTATTCTGTAAGAGACCAACATACAAAATTGACGAAACACAAAGTCACGGTCTCACAACATGTAATTAAACGGGCTACACGTGTTTCGCTCTAGTTAGAGCATCATCAGGCCTTTAGAAGCCATCCACACACTTATGCTGTAACTGATGATGCTCCAACTAGAGCGAAACACGTGTAGCCCGTTTAATTACATGTTGTGAGACCGTGACTTTGTGTTTTTCTTTGTTTTTCGTCAATCTATAGTAAATACAGAGAGAAAAGGAAAGGTCTTATTATATATTATAATCAAAAATAAATTTCATTGAAATATTACTAACTTATTTCTGGGTATCATGCTTCAGAGAACCATGATGTGTTACAATACGCTCCGCTCTTTAATTTTAGTTTAGTAGAAAATATTCTCAAAACCTACATATATCAAAATTATGTCAGGGTTCTAAAATGAATCGGTAATAAAATCGTAAACCAGATCAACATTGGAAATAATTTAAAAAATTTGCTTTGGTCCGATTGAAAAAAGTACTATACTACCAAATAGTTACATCTATTCTGTAGCAATAAAAGTTATAAAATTCTGTCTATTATTAATTTTAATATTATAAAGTGTATCGTTTAACTCTTAGCCATTATTTATAATTTAATTGTTAATTATGCCTAAAAAAACGAATTAACAACTTTGGTATTGTTTGGAAGGTAAACAGCTTAATTCCTTTATGTAAAGCCACCTTAACATGTTTTTGCATAATTCTGACTCACGTTGGTTGCTATCGGGCTTAAGCCATAAAAATCGAAGAAAAAAAGAAGAAGACGAAGAGACTTTCACTTGTCATTTCAATGTCACTTTCCGGCCCACAAGCATAAACGCCACCGGCAACGGAAGTTCCCAAAATCCAAACAAATGTTGGAAGATATTTTTAAGTCTCCGCATCTTTCTTACTTTCCTATATGAAAATAAAATGTAAGTATCACAATTACACACATACAAGTTTTTTTTTTTAATTCAGTTTCATAATTACCAATTTTTAGTGAATAATCCTGAAATTTATGAAAATACATACATTTTAAGGTTATGTCATAATGTTTTGATTGTTATATTTGATTTTGTTTTTGTTATTTTAGTGGACTACACCAACAAAGGTTATGTGTTTTGCACCAGATTGAAAGCATCATAGCGAAAAACGGACCTGTCATATCTTTAAATTTTCAAAAGAGCCCCTGGAAAAAGAAAAATGAATATCTTTGCCAAGGAATAGGTACTAAGGTATTTTTACTAAATCTTTCATTTTTTTTAATACCTAAATGAGGTAATTTATAAATTTTGTTTTTTTAAAATTCATTTTGCCGCAAAAAACTGGAGGATGTGAAAGAAAAAAGTGCAGAAGTTAAAATTAAGTTTTTCATATGAGCACATAAAAAATAATCATGACAAAGTTCAGTTGTATACAGGTTTGACATGTAATAAATATTTTTGTAATCTTATTAAGTTAATTAGTTTTATATATTATTTAAATAATAATTGAATACTTCACATAGAATATGCAGAAATTATATGTACATATATAAATTTTTTTATTAAGATAAGGACAACATGTATTAAAGCATAACACATAATATAAACACACACGTAATATCTTCATTAAAAATTATGATTGTATGTTATGTAGCATTAGAGCCTAAAAACATTAAGGAGAATAAAGGTCGTTATTGGCAAATGACAATATTATTTTCTCTATTTCCTACATTTTTGGTGAAGGGAATAGGCTCTGCCCTAAAAAGCCAGGTTAAACCAAGAGCAAAAAAGTTTAGGTCTCATGAGTGTAAGTAAAGTAAACCTTTCTATTAAAAAGGCCATCCAAGATAAAAAAAAATATACTAAAAATATGAATGTTAATTCTTTAGCGACATCTAGGGTGGATATGCTGAATCAACTCATCAATTAATTCACTGTCGTACTGATGAAAGTTATGGCGTATTCACCAAAGTATGCAGATAATCGCTGATTTCAAAATAATTTTATTTGCGTTTTCAAATTATGCTTAAAATTCAAAACTTCTTTTTTTACCTTAAAGGCCATGCAAAACTTAGTAGAAAAGTTTATTAAGTAAATTTTCCACGATTTATACGTGCCACAAGATAAAGGGAAAAGAGGGTCCCATTTATTAGGGTATTGGGATAAGACAACTAGGTTTTTATGTCGATTTTTTTTATTTTCCATTTTTATTTTGAAAAGCAATTGTAATAAAATATAAAAAGAATTAACAGGAAAAGAATCGGTAATAAAAGAAACTATTAACGAATTGAATCGAAGCTATAGAAGCCGAGATATTAGTAAAAATGTGGGAAAAACAAAAGAAAACTGGTTTTTTCCCACGGTACAATTTTTTTTTTTTTAAATGATTATTGACAAATTTTAAAGTAAGCCCTAAACTAACAATTTCCAGTAAAAAAACTCAATAAAAAAAAAATTTTTTTTTTGGTCGAAAATCGAAAGGGGTATACCCACGAAAAATTTCGAAAAAATGATTTTTATTTTTTTCTGAATTAACTGTGAGTCTGAGAACTTTTTGTTTCAAACAAAAGTTCTCGGGAATATTACGAGGTATCCGTATGTCAAAACGAATCGGTTCTAGCTATTATAGAATCGGAGAAAATTGCAAAAAACTGTAAAACATAAATATCGAATTATCAAGAGCCCTATGGAAAAATATCAATTTTTTATTTTTCTATCCTGCACTACTTCAGAGTACCTTTAAAAAAGGTTATTACCAATTTGACTCTAAAATGAACAGAAACCCTATTTCTTTGCAATTTTCGATTTTCGAACAAAATCCGGGGTCAAAATGACCATTTTTTCAAAATATGCTCTGAATTTAAAATTTCTTTTTTCTGGTTAAAGACCATTCAAAAACTAGTAAAAAAGCTTCATGACAAATTTTTCCACGATCCATACGAGTGCCACAATATAAATAGAAAGATTAGGTCCCATAAGAATTCATGTTTGGGGATAAGAAAACCGGGTTTTTTCGTGGATTTTTTTGATTTTTCAGTTTTATTTTTGAGAGCCAATAGTAATAAAGTATTAAAAGAATTGACAGGAGAAGAATAAGAAATAAAAGAAACCATAAACGAATTGAATCGAAGCTATAGAAGCCGAGATATAAGTAAAAATGTGGGAAAAACAAAAGAAAACTTCCTTTTTCCCACCGTACAATTTTTTTTTCCTAAAATGATTAATGGCAAATTTTAAAGTAAACCGTAAACTAACAATTTCCAGTAAAAAAACTCAATAAAAAAAAAATTTTTTTTTTGGTCGAAAATCGAACCCACGAAAAATTTCGAAAAAATGATTTTTATTTTTTTCTGAATTAACTGTGAGTCTGAGAACTTTTTGTTTCAAACAAAAGTTCTCGGGAATATTACGAGATATCCGTATGTCAAAACTAATCGGTTCTAGCTATCATAGAATCGGAGAAAATTGAAAAAAACTGTAAAACATAAATATCGAATTATCAAGAGCCCTATAGCAAAATTTTAATTTTTTATTTTCCTATCCTGTACTACTTTAGAGTACCTTTAAAAAAGATTATTACCGATTTGACTCTAAAATGAACGGAAAACCTATTTCTTTGCATTTTTCGATTTTCGAACAAAATCCGGGTCAAAATGAGCATTTTTTCAAAATATGCTCTAAATTCAAAATTTCTTTTTTCTGCTTAAAGACGACTTAAAAAGTAGTAAAAAAGCTTTATGACAAATTTTTCCACGATTCATACGAGTGCCACAATATAAATAGAAAGATTAGGTCCCATAAGAATTGATGTTTGGGGATAAGAAAACCGGCTTTTTCCGTGGATTTTTGCCATTTTTCAGTGTTATTTTTGAAAGCCAATACTAATTAAATATGAAAGGAGTAGACAGATGAAGAAAAAGGAGTAAAAAAAACCATCAGTGAATTGAATCGAAGCTATAGAAACCGAGATATTAATAAAAAGGTAGAAAAAACAAAAGAAAACTCGTTTTTTCCCATGATACCATTTTTTTTTCCTAAAATAATTATTGGCAAATTTTAAAATAAGCCCTAAACTAATAATTTCCAGTAAAAAAACTCAATAAAAAAATAATTTTTTTTTTGGTCAAAAATCGAAAGGGGTATACCCACGAAAAATTTCGAAAAAATGATTTTTATTTTTTTCTAAATTAACTGTAACTCTGACAACTTTTTGTTTCAAATAAAAGTTCACAGGAATTTTATGAGGTATCCGCATGTCAAAATAAATCGGTTCTAGCTATTATATAATCGGAGAAAATTGAAAAAAACTGTAAAACATAAATATCGAAATATCAAGAGCCCTATGAAAAAATGTCAATTTTTTATTTTTCTATCCTACACTACTTCAGAGTACCTTTAAAAAATTTTATTACCAATTTGACTCTAAAATGAACAGAAACCCTATTTCTTTGCAATTTTCGATTTTCGAACCAAATCCGGGGTCAAAATGACCATTTTTTTAAAATATGCTCCGAATTCAAAAATTCTTTTTTCTAGTTAATGTCCATTCAAAAACTAGTGAAAAAGCTTTATGACAAAATTTTCCACGATTTATACGAGTGTCACAATATAAAGAGAAACATTAGGTCCCATAAGAATTCATGTTTGGGGATAAGAAAACCGGGTTTCTTCGTGGATTTTTTTTATTTTTTAGGTTAATTTTTGAAAGTTAATAGTAATAAGATATCAAAAGAATTCACAGAAGAAGAATAAGAAAAAAAAAGAAACAGTCAACGAATTGAATCGAAGCTATAGAAGCCGAGATATAAGTAAAAATGTGGAAAAACAAAAGAAAACTGGTTTTTTTCCCCCGTACAATTTTTTTTTCCTAAAATGATTATTGGCCGATTTTAAAGTAAGCCCTAAACTAACAATTTCCAGTAAAAAAACTCAATAAAAAAATAATTTTTTTTTGGTCGAAAATCGAAAGGGGTATACCCACGAAAAATGTCGAAAAAATTATTTTTATTTTTTTATAAATAAACTATAACTCTGACAACTTTTTGTTTCAAATAAAAGTTCTTAGGAATTTTATGAGGTATCCGTATGTCAAAATAAATCGGTTCTAGCTATTATATAATCGGAGAAAATTGAAAAAAACTGTAAAACATAAATATCGAATTATCAAGAGCCCTATGGAAAAATGTCAACTTTTTATTTTTCTATCCTGCACTACTTCATAGTACCTTTAAAAAAGGTTATTACCAATTTGGCTCTAAAATGAACAGAAACCCTATTTCTTTGCAATTTTCGATTTTCGAACAAAATCCGGGATCAAAATGACCATTTTTTCAAAATATGCACCGAATTCAAAATTTCTTTTTTCTGGTTAAAGACCATTCAAAAACTAGTAAAAAAGCTTTATGACAAATTTTTCCACGATTCATACGAGTGTCACAATCTAAAGAGGAAGATCAGGTCCCATAAGAAGCAATGTGTTAGGATAGGAAAAAGTGGTTTGTTTCTTGTTTTTTTTTTTTTAATTTTTATTTTAAAAGGCAATTATAATAAAATAAAAAAAAATTAAAGGAAAAAAAAACGAATAAAAAAATTTATCAACTTATTGAATTGAAGCTATGAAAGCCGTGATCTCAATAATATAGTAAAAAATATATATAAAAATACACCTTTTTTTGACACCGCATCAATGACTTTTTTTTCTAAATTGATAAACTATTAATATAAATTTATTACCAATTTAGCAACCCCCACTAAAAGAACCCTAACTAAAATAAAACTATTATTAATATTATTTTTTTTCCAGATATTTATACCTTGTCCTAACCTTTATGCTGCTATTATTATAAATATTATCTTTCTTGTCAATGTCCTTAAACCTTAAAACACCCTTTATAATATCATTACTATAATTATAAGTAATATTTTCCTTATAAATGCCTTAAAACCTTAAAACCCCCCGTATAATTCTATTTATATACTATTATTATCCTCATAAATGTTCCATAATATCAATACCCTCTGTATATTTCAAATATATATTTATTAATATTTATATTCGTTTTATTTATCCTAATAATTTATCAAGAAACCGCGTAAAATTGTCCCCATAATACTAATAATATTCATTAATAAAATAACTCATGACGTCACGAGACGAACACGACGCGTTTATAATTGTTGCCAGACATCCTCCATCCTTCTCTCAAACCGCTTTTCCTACTCTAACTCGTAGCGCAAACGGGCCGAATTTGCCGCCACAAAACCCCGAAAACCCCGCGCTTACGTCATCAGACCATGTGCGACTCGATAGTGACGTCGTCCGTATGCCTTTACATTGGGTCAATTTGGTGCTGGACCGCCAACGTTATTGTACCATGAGCTGGCTCCCTGTGTCTCGAGGGTATGACTGGTTGATTGGAACGGCTTATTTTTGGGGGTTTTTCTTAAATAACAGCTCGTTGCGGAAAAAACGGTAACATTTGAAGAAAAACGGTTTTTAGTGGATTATAGCCAGATAGTGTCCGGTGATTTCAGAAAAAAAATGGTTTTCGTAGGTGTCATAGGTATGCCGGTATAAAGCGTCAAAGTTAAAAAAAGGTGTAGAGCAAAAACCGCTCTACGTAGAAGACTGTAGACTATGTCGAAAAATAGGATTTAAAAAGTTCTTAAAATGCTGAAAGTTTGAAATTTCTAGGTGCTGCCAATAAAGAGTTATTAAGAAAAGTAGAAAAAAACGGTCAAAAAAAGGCTCAAAAAGGGGTTTATATTTGTTAACACAGCTCACCCTGTATAATACGTAGCACCATGAATAATACCTCTATTTAATCCTAAAGGATTAAGCTTTCAAACGGTGTAAACAAAAAAAATTAAAAAAATTTTTTAGAAGTAGAAAAAAATTTATTTCTCGAAAAATTCACTTTTTTTTTTTTCGAAAAAAAAAATTTTAAGTTTGAGCTCGTTTATCTCGGAAGGAGTTTCTTTTGGAAAAAAATAGTTTTAATAAAAAAGAAAGCTACATTTACGTAGAAAAGGGCTGTTTTATTCGCATTGTGGGAACATTACCGTTTAGGCCCCACAGCCGTTTAAGTCCGCGAGGTACCGCGCAAAAAGTTCAAAATTCATTCACAGAAAAATCCGACTTCTAAAGGGTTTATCTTAAAAAGCGCCCTTTGGGAGCAGGTTTCCGTGGAGGTCTTTGATGTCAATGAGTTTCATAAAATTCGGCTCAGTCAATTTTCCCCCACCCGCCAAAGATCCTGTTTTCGCGAAAAAAGCAGTTTTTTGCCACGCCCGCCCCTTCGGGGCGGCGTGGCCAAAAAAAATTTACACCATCACGTAGCCTCAACCTTCCCACATAAAACGGTGAAAACCAGAAAAAAAAATTCGCCATAGGAGCAAAGTTATTAACGTTTATGTGACGCAGGGTCCGAAAATCCCTCAATTTAGCAGGATGCGTTCTTACAATACGCGAAGCGTATTGTAACAAGAGGGACCTGGATTTACAGATACCGTCGAAGGAATCACATTGGGTGAAAGATGCTGTGAGACTTCTGTCTGAGCTTGAGAAACAGGAAGAGGATGATCCAGAAGGGAGTCCTCTCCAGGGGAAGCCTCAATAGTAACCGGCACCTGCAAAATTTCCTCTACACTCATTGTCAAGGTTCTCTTAGCCATTTCTAACCTATCAATAATAGAATTTAGCTGAGTAGACAAACTCATTACTTCTTCAGAAAAATCAGGATGAAATTCTAATAACTTCTTGAAACGACCCTGGATATGTAAGGCCTTAGACCGCAACCTACTATACTCTTTATTAATATTTAATTCACTAAGTCCTGAGATAGCACTTTCCAATAAATTACACTTTCCTGTACAAATATCAACTTCGTTATCAGGGTCCAATTCTATTACCTCAAACATCGGCAAGCTATTAAGTTTCTCTAATTTCAAATATAACCTTAAACGTTGACGCTTTTCAATAAGAGTACCAGCCGTGATAGCACCTCGAGATGATAGCTCATACTCAAGCTCGTCCAGCTCCAATTTATTTATATCCATTTTCCCCAAAAATATCTCCGCCAATAACACAAACAAAAAAAAAAATAAAATAAAATAAAATAAAAAAAAATAATACATTTTTTTCTTTTCCTTCCCCTTCCTTCTTTTTTTTTAATTATAGTCCCCTGTATGTATTGTGTATTGTGATGTAACTTGAGCAACTAAGCCGCTAACAAGGTACGGTGCACACAGTGCAACCCACCCCGTTCCAAAAAAAATAAAAAAAAAAATCTGAAGTCCCGGGTTTGTACTGCCCCTAACCTACGTTAAAATCCCAATGACAGTATAAACGCTTTACTGAGTTGCAACACTAATCACTGTTAGTAAAACACCTCAGTAAGATTCCCCCCCAACCTAGAATAATTATACCTAATAATATATCTATAATAACAATATCTGATATAAAATACCTATCTAAATTTTATTTCTATAAGCTCTAAATATCTTTATACCTAAATCACTCTTAAAAAATCTCCAAATTCAGAAAAACAATTCGAAAACAATTTATATTTTCACAGTATTACAGTAAGCATGACCCAGCAGTGCCGATTCTCCCCTAGCCCAGCAAAAGAATTTCGCCCAAAAAAATTCAATTCGCCTCAAAGATTTACTATAAGTAATTTATTTAATTAGCCCTGTCTAGCTGAAACGTTACATTAAAAGAAAATCTTAACAAGTTATAATCCTAATTAGAAAATGAAATGTAAGTAGATAAGTAATCTTCAAACTTTCAAACACCCTATAATATATTAAATGTACCAAAAGGAAATTAAATTAAAAAAAAAAAAAACTTTCAAAAGAAAAGTACTATATAAAAAAAAATGAAAATCCAATCTCCCCTTCCTTCCTTAATTTCCATAAATTTTTTTAAAACTATTTTTGTTGAGCTTTAGTATGGGTATGTTCTAATGGAAGACACCCCATACTGGTAAAAGAGCACTAAGTGGAATTTTACCACCACCAGCTAACTGTACAAAGTTAGTCTACCCATTGACTGAGTTGGACAACTCCAATGTTTCGCGCCACTGAGTCATCCAACTTCCGCCAAACGCCCACTTTGTAGAGCGGATTTTCTTTTTTTTTTTTTAGCATCTAGTATATAAAATTAAAAAAAAAGTATATGGAAAGCAAAAGGAAAAAAAAAAAACTCCCTATAATATAAGACAAGTTACTTGGAACCACAAATTGTTTCACCCTGTAGTACCAAAATAAGAAAAAAAAAATTTACTTCAAGTATCTTTTATACTACTTGTGTACACCACCCTGTATAATTCTATAATAAAATTAAATTAATTTAAAAAAAAAAATTTCAGGGATTAAAGTCCACCCTGTATACCAACAAAATTCAATGAAGATTTATTAAATTGATTAAACAATAAAAGTTGACCCTGACCTTCCTATCAGTAAAACAAAATCCTATTTAAAAAAATTATTTAAAACAACCCTTATTAATAAGTATGTACTCGTATATGAAAACCACTAATAAGTCATATTCCTGCCTAAAATTAAATTATCAAGGTTTATAGAAAAATTCTCAGAATTATTTCTTGTAAGATACCAAAAAAAAAAACTAATTATTGTCAATAACAGGAAAGCTATATATAGTAAGGAATGCTATTCAATGTTATAGTCCCTACATATTTTATCTCTATACTGTCCATGCTCATATACCCAAGTCACAATAATCACAATATCATCATCACTATCTACTAAATCACCCCCCTGAAAGTTAAGACAATTCATGCTATCAGCCGGAGATAAAGAATGGAGAAAAAAAAAATATGTCAGTCATAAATTTAGAAAAATGAATTATAAAATATGTGAATATTTAACAAAAAAAAATGAAATGTTGCATTACACCACCTGTATGTTATGCACTGAAATGTCGATATTTAAAATAAAATACTGTTACATAACTTGCCATGAACATTAGCCACCGCCAAATTCAAAATTTACAATACATTAGAAAATAAAAAAAAGTATCAGAAACTTAGTTATCTTAACCTTTAAAAAATCATCACACCCAAAAGAATTTATCACAATTCCATGAAACTTCACCCCCAATTATCATCATATACCTAGCTATGAAAATTTTAAAACAACCCTAGAGAAGATGCAGCAATGCCCAATGTACAAAAAAATTATATCTATATATATATATTAAAATTGCTGAAATAAATTTAAATTTTTGTTTTATTAAAAGTGTCTTACCCCAAGATAAGTGAGGATGACCAATGACAACTTTTGACCACCCCACGTTGGGCGCCATCTTCTTATGTTATAAATATTATCCCGGCAAGACTATCCGGTTTACAGGGGCTATTTCTAGGGAGTTGAGTTTGTTCGACAGTCTTGGTTTAAGAGTTCTAAACAACAAGAACATCTCCCTAGATCTGATAGGTTCCAGAAACCCTGTTAAATTTAAAAGATGGAACAAAAAAAAAAAAGAACCTATCAGGCCGGCTTCGTGGGTTCTCTGTATGGTCAGTTGCCTCAGTCACACTCACTCACTCAGTAGTAAAACACCTTAATTTAATTTAAATAGGGTGTTTATTAAAGTCTTCATACTCAATAGCTTAATTTATCAGAAACAAGGAGTTAAATCTACATGGTAAGTAAATATAAGTAAATATACAAGATGGTCTTAAAAAGGTAAACAAAAATAAATAAAAGATATATATATATATACAAGTTTATAACCCAAAGGTAGATACCTGAATTCGTCAGTGATCACTTCGGAAGCATTACATAATAAGGCGTAACATTGAATTGTTTTAATTTAGATAATTATACCATAAATATAGTTACTTAAGTTTTAAATATTAAAATGAGAAAGTGATAATAAATTCATGTTAAATCATACAAAAAAAATCAAAAGAAGAATATGGTTAAGATTAAAAGAATGTGCTTACGGGTCAAGTTCCATGGTGTTCTTCTTTCGGGGGCGAGAGCCCGCGATGGGCAATTTTTCACCACATAGGGCTTACGGCATGATGTGTGTTGACGGGGCTAAGGGCGGCGATATTATTTTTCAGGCTTCAGGGCGAAATCCTCATCACTGCTGGGTCACGGCTGGCGGTTTAAACTGTCATATTTAAGGAGCCCTAAGAGAGATTTCTCAATGGAAACACGGAACACCAAATAAAATGTCACCAACGGTGAAAACTACTTACGAAGTTTCGAGAGGCATCAAACTACTAAAACCCATCCTGCTTCAAAAATATTTCGTTGAAACTGAAGAAACACTAATGCATTTTAGTTTTAGATGTTATTTTAAGAAAAAAGGTGCTGGCGGAGAGAGATGATAATAGATTTATTTCAAACCTCTCTCCGTCACAGCGGGCAGCACGGTTCACTCTTGACGGACGCAGGAGCTGGAAAGACCCCCAGATGCGTCGCGGAACTGCTTAAGTAGTAGTCCAAAAGACGTCTGGGCGCAAGACCGGAGATTGAGGAACTTCACTCGTTACTTTATGGGTTTAGCCGCTATGGGCCCAGCAAAACCCATACATAGGTCACTAATAAGCAAACCATAGAGTGCCTAGTGGAAAGTACAATTACGGGCCAAATCGTAATAATTCGACACGCGGCGCCACTGGCGTCCGCTTTAGTAAACCGGTTGACCAATTCAATTGCCGTGAAATCTTCTCCATGCACAGCATATTGTAAACAATAACAAAGAATTAGAATGGTGATAATATTGATAGTGGTTTAATGAAAAATATTGGCGAATTCCATTAAGAGTCGAAGGCAATTGTGATTATGGTGGGTGTCTCAGTTTTGAAAGAAAAATTTAGAATAAAGTCATTTTTAAATATTTTAACCAAATGAATAAAAGTTAGGATTCTCCAGATCCCGTCTAAAGCGTAATTAATCCTGCAACATTGTTCGCAAATTATCTGAGCTTTGTCATTAGTGTTCACTTTCAACTTCTCTTCAAACTGAATACAAGTGGAACACAAATCAGTCATGGGGGTACCAAAGCTTAGATTATAATTTTTATTCACATATCTTCTAAAAAAACAAAATTTTATGGCCAAATTAGGATTTTGTTCACAAAACATTTTGTATAATTTTCGAAAATTTAATTCACAGGGCAAAAACACACGAGTAGTTCGATTTCTTTGATAATGACTTATTTTGCACTCCAAATTTTCAATGAATTGCTTAATTAAATCCTTAAGATGGCCATTTTTGTTTTTAACCCTATCACCACCACGTCGCTCTTTTGGCAACTCATTAGAAAGCAAATAATTTCTTATATTTCTTTCCAACATGTCTCCACTAAAACAGGTTATTCCGAGAAAAGCTTTTTTACAAACTCTAAATTTTTCCTTAGTTATTGTTGGAACAAAATATTTTATGGAAAGTCCATGATGATTTCTTAATGATTTTCTGGGTTTTGAACCCTCACAAAGTTGTAGCACAAAAATGTCTTGTTTTACCTTGTCAACATTTGAATATAACGCCATGTGGAAGCTTTGAATGTCTCTCATGCTTAGTTTCCGACACAAAAACACTGCATGGTTTTTTTATTGTGAGCACATTTCGGGTATTGAGGCAAATCATGTGGCTTATGTCTGAAATTTAAAAAAAAAACAAACTATAATAATTTGTAAAATTTAATTTTTCCTGGATACTTATTGTTATGCAGGTTTAAACAATATTATTATAAACATTGCATTTACCTTTCAATTTGCATCTTCCTTCTTTTCCAGTTCTCCTTATTTATTTCGCGTTTTCTTCCTTTTTCACATGGTTGTACTGTATCCATTCCTACATTAGTAGACACTTTTTTCGAAACTAATATTAACAAATTAAAATTTTAACGACTTAAAACTGCGAGACGATGTTTATACTATCAAGTACAGTAACAAAATAAAAATAATGAAATTATAACAAGTGGTATGCGGCCGTTACAAGTGTTTCTAGCGCTCTTATTGGTTGATTGAAAATACCCAGTTTTGCATCTGAACGGCGCGGCGATTGCAAATACACAGTTTTGCATTTATCCTCTATAAGTAAACGCTTTTGTATACGGCACTTTTGCAGCTAATATTGTAGTATATCTTTTAGATATCAGTGTAGTCTGTCAAAATGTAAAATAAAATCACTTTCGCGTTTTTTGTCAAATACCGAGTTTTGCATTTAGTATACTCAAACGATCGAAGTACGTACGCTCGCAATGATCGAATCATTTAGTAAGGAGAAACAGCCACGAAAGTTATTTTGTATTGGTAATATTGGTATGAATTTACAATAAGTTCACAATCGCATTGATCGATGGGCTACGAGTGATACGGGATATTATTTTACGGTTACACTTAAATGATTTAAAGGTCAAAAATCATTTTTTTCGCTATATGATAATTTTTTCTTTGTTTTTTTTATATTATGCAATACAGAAAGAGTGAAACAATAATGGTAAATGAAAAATGTAATTATTTATAACATAAATAATTACATCGTTATTATAAAAACACATTAAGGAAAAGGTAACTAATATAATTATAAATATAAATATTCGTGTTACGGGTTATGATTTACAAATAAAATTTCAGCGGCTTTTTCAGTTTTTATTCGGCTTCTTTTCTCATCAATGATTTGCCCAGCCTTTGAAAAAATACGTTCGCATGGAACTGTTGTAGCGACAACGCTTAATCGTCTCCTGGCTAATGTGTAGAGACGTGGATATATGTACATATATGCTTCCTTTCTTCCCACCAATGCAGTGGTTCTTCAGTTCTTCTAATGAGTGGCTCGTTCACGTATTTATCCATTTCTATAATACTAGCTGATAGGGGATTTGTTACTGACAAAATATTCTTGACCGAGTCATCAAAATCGTTCCAAAGGGAACTTTTAGTTTTATCAGTTAGAAGTTTAGGTTCAGAAGGTTGCTGCGCTGAGTGGGGTTGAGTTGCATTATTGACTTCAAGAGATGTAATTTTGACCTTGATATTTTTAAATGTATTTTCATATTATATTTTTTCTGATGAAAATCCATATTTATTTAATCGTGGGTCTAGAAATGTTGCTTGCGTCGTTAACTCGTTAGTTTCAACCTCCTTAAACCTTTCTTTGAAACCGCTTTGTAATTTATATATCAGTGAAGATATTTCAGGAGGGTTTTGTTGAAGGTCTAAAAATGTTTGAATGTGCCTTTTTATAGAATTCACTAACAGAATTACTTTAGATATTGTGACTGAATTTTGGGCACTAATCTCAATAACTTCAATTAAATAGTTTTAGGGTACAATCTCTGTAACTTCATTAAATAGTTTTAAAACTTCTACAGATCTTTCTAAAATGTACCAATCAGATGGTGATCGTGTATTTAGCCGTGGTTCCTCCACTGCTAACACAGCCACGACGGCGTTTTTAATTAAAATTATCCGACTAAGCATATCATAAGGTAGCATTCGGTTCCTAGCGATGGCGACCGGCGACTGCGACCAGCGACTGCGACCCACGACCGCGACCTGCTGCTTCACGTGGATTTATATGTAGCACTGACAGGGATAATCGACCGAGTCGCGCGACATGTAGGCGCGGCCCACGAACGTCCTGCGACACGCGACGTGGTCGCACCCGAGGCAGTGCTGCGGGGCGACTTTAGCGAAAAGCACGTGAAAATGGCGACTTTTTCATCACAAGAGGATGAGATATTAATAGAATTAATCAATAAAAACCCACCCTTATACAATGTACAGCTGCAATCTTATAAAGATAACGTTGTAAGGGACAATATTTGGGAGGAAATTGGACAAACACTGAATAAAACAAGTAAGTACCTCCTCATGTTTCTATATTTTTCTCGAAACTTTGGTGGTACATTAATATGTATAGTTCTTGTACGCAATTTTAAATACTACAATAAATTACTGTAGGAAAACACTAATTTCTTCTATTTATACTATTTTCTTGCCATGAAACTTGACCGGCTGGATGCAAGAAAAATGATTTTAATGAATCCCGAATTTGAAATGCCGCTTGGTTTGCAAAGCCACCAAACCGGGTTAATGGTATCATGTTGTCTGTAGGCCGGGATATCTTTGGGTCATCTTTATAATAAGGAATGTCATTTCGTTCTAAATAAGCATCTCGTAATAGATTATGCAGACAACAAGCGGTCAAAATTAAGTCATCAACTAATCTCTGGTCTGATTGATATCGGTGTGTAGAATATTCGAAATACCTGTGATAACAATGCAAATGAATTCTCTGTCACTCTCCTAGCACGGCATAGTCTGTAGTTGAAGATAGCTTTATCACGGTCCACTCTCGCATCATTTCTATAATATGGCTTCATCATATACGTGTCAAGGGCAAACGCTTCATCACCCACTAAAAAGTGTGGAAGTACAATATCTGTTCCTGGTAAATTTGCGGGCTTCGGGGCATTAAATTGATCCCGAGCAATTTTTTTTCCTATGCCTGATTTGTGGAAAATTCCGCTGTCTCCCTCTTTACCATAAGAGCCCACGTCAACTGCAATAAACTTGTAATTGGCGTCTACCACCGCTAAAAGCACAATCGAATAATATTCTTTATAATTAAAAAACAGAGAACCACTGTTATTAGGAGCCTTAACCCGCACATGTTTACCGTCGATAGCCCCGAAGCAATTGGGAAAATTCCATCGATTCCAAAAGTTATTTGCAACATTCTTCAAATTATTTTCTGTAGGTGTCGGTAATAAAAGTGGCACTAAATTCTTTCGTAGGCTTGCAAGTACGTCCTTGATTATTCTGCTAATATAACTTGCCGATATTCGATAAGTAAACTCCAATGAAGCATATGATTCTCCAGTGGCTATAAATCTGAAACAAATCTTGTTTGTTACAGGTAACGAATGCAAGAAAAGGTGGAAGTATATAAGAGATTCCTCCAATAGATGCAAACGTAAAAATAAATTGCCCACGGGATCTTCAACTTCTTCAAAAACCACAAAGTGGCTGTTGTTTGAGCGACTTCGCTTCCTGGATAAAATTCCTACAGAAAGGACCAGTATTGCGTCTGTCCAAGATGAAAACATTGAATCTGAAGAAAACAGTGAAGAAACAAACACGGCAACTGGTGGACTGACAATTGATACAGAAGAGAGAAGTGAAAGAAGAACGAATGAATTGGAAAATGAACTAGCAGGAATAGGCACAGCTGAGACAAGCAGATTGAGGACCAATAGAGACAAGGTAAGCGGTGAACGGACAAACAATGAAAGGGCAACCGGAACAGGAACACTCACAGCTGGAACGAGTGGATTAGGGAAAAAATGCAGAAAACGTCAACAGGAAAATAATAATGCATATGCACCTTTAATAGAGTATTGGAAAGAGAGAGACAAACTGAGACAAAATGAAATGAATGCCGTGATGGCACAGGAGCCACATCAGCCAGCTGCAGATGTAGATGGAATTAATTCATTTTGCTCTCATATCGGGTCAATTTTAAATAAATTAACACCTGAACTAAGAGTCGAGGCTAAAACTAAAGTTTCTAATTTAATGGCTGAGTATGAATTAAAGAACCTTAATCAAAATTCAAATCGAAGTAACATTTCTTTTACTTCACATTCGAATCAAAGCTATTCCATATCAGATAATACAACCAGCTCTACAATAAATCAGACGCCAAATTCTCCTAACAGTGTGTTCTCTCCAATTCTCGAGCCTACTAACTTAACTACCTCACTATCGGATCATGTGGCATCGGATGCTAGTGATTATCTAGGATCTACACAATATGATGATAATTATTTTCTTACCTCAATGTAAGGAAAAGTTTTTGAGCACTTGTAATCATTGTTGGTGGGCCATTTCGTTTTGGTCTGATGTCTTCATTTATTAAATTGAGTATGAAATTAAACTGTTTATGATTTAACCGGCAATATTTTCTGAATTTCTCTTCTTTGTAATTTAAGTGCCGTTTTATAAGTATTTGAAAGCACCCTTCTTCTTCTCGCGATGTAAAAATTGAGTCGATTTTCCTCTTTGCTTTTTTCGGAGGCATAGTTAATAACATAATAACTAAATCATCTTCTTCATCCTCCAATAACTGCTGAATAATTCTTTTTCTATTTGTAGTTAAAACACTCGACATACTTGAAACCCAACCACCTTTATACATTAGTTTATAATCTGCACTGAGTTTAGTATGGGTCGCGTAGCTTTGCCGCGTAGTTTCGTATGCTGTAGGTCGCCAAGCGACAGGCGACCATTGTCGCTTGGTCGCTAGGTCGCTGTCGCCGGTCGCCGTCGCTAAGAACCGAATGCTACCTATACGTGGAATTCCACCGTGTTACCACATCTTGTTTTAGTTTTAAATGTGGGAATACAATTTGTGATTCCATACTTTCTAATTTCACCAATGCACTGGAACTTTGTTTAAAATTTTGCACAATTTTTTTAACTTTATGGATTTCCTCTTGGAGTTCTATTATGGCATTCTGTAACACTAAATTAAGAGTATGTGCAAAACAAGGGAAGAAACGCCAGTTAGTAATCCTTATTGCAGCATTATATGATATAATGCAGGAAACTTTATTTGTAAGGCCCCATTCATGTACTTGAGACTTCAAAAAGTCTGCAAAGTTTATTGCCGTATGTTTTTCGTTGAACGGTATACATCCTAAAAGACAGGTACCAAGCTTATGTTTTCCTTCATGAGTTAAAAATAGGGTTAATTAGTTAGGGCAGTAGTGTAAAAAAGCGGGTGATGGTGACGTAGCACCGTGTATTTCTTATGGACTTCCGGTGGAGCTGAAAAGGGGGCGGAGCCTAATAGGTCACGTGACGCATGCGCGAAATGGAGCGTTCTGATTGGCTGAATGTAGTGGGTGGAGGGAGGGTGCGGGGGGGGGAGGTACTATGGTGGGTGGAGGGGGGTGCGGGGGGTACTATGTAGAAATGTAGAATGCTGATTGGCTGAATGTAGGATGTAGGATGTACAATGATTAGGTGGTATGATCCAGGAAGTGGCGACCTCTATGTGAGTTTACTAAAAATTGGTACCGAACAATAATTAATAATGCAGATTTCTGTTTTATTTAATTAAGTAAAAAAAAATTGTTAATTGTTTATGAGATTCGATCCTAGAGAGGTCCCTATGAATTATTAATTTTTTGTTCTAACTTCAATTTTGCAGCATAGCTGGTTTGCTCTAGCTGCTTTAATGCGGCATTTTTTTTTTTAAATGCGGGGAGAATTAGGCTAATGTTTTTTTTTTTTCAATATTGTTGGCATCTTGGTGCCGAGAGTAGGATTGAATGGGAAGGATTTTTTTTTTAAATTTTTAGGATGGGTAAAGGATGGGGAGAGATTGATGGGTGTGGGGTGTTGATAGAGTTTGGACTAGACTCTATCCCCCAAGAGTGCGCGATGTGCTCTAATCAAGTATGTTTTTATAAGAACCAGTTTTCCTTGTTGTCCAAGCCTGTCAAAATATAGACCTAGATATTTTATTTCTGTTTTCCACGGGATTGGGATATTGTTTATTTTTATATTTGTGACGTCTTTATTTCTTTTCGTGATATTAGGATGGCTTCTGTCTTGTTACGGTTTATTTTTATTTTCCATTTTTGTGCCCAGTTTAGTATTTTGTCAAGGTAGGATTGTAGGTTTTTTGTAATTGTTTTATAATTTTTTCCAGTAGTAAAGATGCATGTGTCGTCTGCGTAGAGAGCTAGTTCGGAGTGAGGGTTATTTTTAGGGATGTCTGCTTGATAGATATTGGAAATGATTGGTGATAATGGGGCGCCTTGTGGTACTCCTGCTTTTATTTGGGTGAATTCCCCTATTTTGTTGTCTATTTTGGTAGTAAAATACCTATTTGCCAGAAAGCTTTTTATAAGTTTTATCCATCCAGCAGACATTCTAAGGTTTATATTTTTTTTTTCATTTTATGAATTATTAAAAAAAAAAAAAAAAAAAACGCGACGCGAAAAGGAGAGCCCACCACCTCCCCCGGCGCTTTTACCTGGTCCGTTAAAAGCATCCGGGCCTCTCTGGCAGACGTTCCTTCGGGTTTCCGGGCCAGAGATCCGTCGGTCCTGAAGGGCCGGGCGGTCCTGGACCGTAGTCCTGGAGGGCCGGGCGGTCCTGGAGGGCCGGGCGGTCCTGGAGGGCCGGGCGGTCCTGGAGGGCCGTGCGGTCCTAAAGGTCCGTTGGTCCTGGAGGACCGCCGATCCTGGTGGACCTGGTAGTCCTGGAGGGCCGGGGTGGTCCTGTGGGGCCGGGTGGTCCTGGAGGGCTGTGTCCTGTATCCTGGAGTTCCGTCGGTCCTGAAGGTCCGTTGGCCCTGGAGGGCCGGCCGGTCCCGGACCGTAGTCCTGTGAGACCGTACAGTCCTAGAGGTCCGTTGGTCCTGAGGACCGCCGGGCCTGGAGGGCTGGGTAGTCCTGGAGGGCCGTGTGGTCCTGGAGGGCCGGGTGGCTCTGGTGGGCCCGTGGTCCTGGTGGGCCTGGTGGTGCCTGTCGGCCTGGGGGTGTCCTCTTCGGGATGGGTTCCTCAGCCTAGAGGAGTTGGGACTTAGGCCTCCGGTGGTTGCCTGCTCTTCTTGCTGGTGGGACGGGATCGTAGTCCAGGAGTTCCTCTAGTAGCGGGTGTCGTGCTGCCTTCACGAAGTCTCTCTGTGCCTTGTCCTTAAGGTGCTGTCTTAGTGTTGTCCACTGGAGGTCTCTGAAAATGATAGTATTACGCACATACCAGGGTACATTCGCTGCAGTCCTCAGTAGCCTGTTCTCGAATCGTTCCATCCTGAGCAGGTACGACTTAGCTGCGTATCCCCAGGCCAGGGAAGCGTAGGAGAGCTGGCTTCTAGCGATGGTCTTTATGAGCGTGAGCTTGGTGCTCAGACTCATGTTGCTTTTCCCGCACATGATGGGGTAGAGCTGGGCCATTGCTTGCCTAGCCTTGGTCAACGTTTCTGAGGTGTGCATCTTCCAGGACAGTCCTTTTTGTAGGGTTACGCCAAGGTACCGCGCTGAAGGACTCCACCGTACGTCTTCCTGCTCGATGGTGACGGGTCGAGGAGGCGGGCGCCTCCTTTTGGTGAAGAAGACGCCTTGAGTCTTCGTGGCGTTGATCTGGATCTTCCAGGTGATGCCCCAATCCACGATCCTGTCCATGGCCTCCTGCAGTAGCCCACGGATGGTTTCACCAGCGATGGCAGTGCAGACGACGGCAGTGTCGTCAGCATAGATCGCCAGTGCGGTCCGCGGGGTCCTGGGGATGTCATGGGTGAAAATGGAGTATAGGAGGGGCCCCAAGACTGACCCCTGGGGAACTCCCGCCTCCAACTCGTGGATCGCAGATCGGTCGTCACCGACCCTCACACGGAAAGATCTGGAAATAAGGTAACTTCGCATTAATTTACAGACCTTTGTGGAAAATCCCGCTTGGATCATCTTGTAGATGAGGCCATCCTGCCACATCCGATCGAATGCCCGAGACACATCCAGGAATATAGCTCCCGTGGATTGCCGTCGGTTGAATCCCCTGGCAACCGTTTCCACCAGTCGCAGGACTTGGAGTTCCGAGGAGTGTCCTCGACGGAATCCAAACTGCTCAGGCGGAGTGATGCCTAGGGCCTCCGTCTCTTCGCTCAGGATAGGCATGATGGCCCCCTCCATCACCTTGCTGACTGCTGGGAGGAGGCTGATTGGGCGGTAGTTCTGTGGGAACTTGCCGTCCTTCCCTGGCTTCTTGATCGTTACGATCTCAGAAGTCTTCCATCTACCAGGCCAATGTTCCAGCCGGTGGACCGCGTTTACGATCGCGGTGATGTAAGCGTGCCCTTTGGCTGGAAGCATCCTAAGCATCTGGTTGGTGACACCATCCGCGCCAGGCGCCTTCCTCTTCTTCAGTCGCTTGGTGATCCCGGCGATGTCCTGTGGGCTGACAGGAGCAGGAATCCTTTGGATGGTTTCCTGCTCGTCCAGTTCGTCGATGGCATTCGTCACTTCCTCCTCATGAGTGTCGTCCTCATCAGGGTGGTAGTTCAGACGGCCCTCTCTTACTATGGTGTCGGCCAGCGCCTCCGCCTTTTCATGGTCAGAGTACACCATTCCACGGGTCGAGTGGAGTGGCGGAATCCGAGCCTTGACTCGGCGAAGCGCCTTCTGCATACGCCAGGCAGTCTGATCCTTGCAGTTCAGGTCTGCAATCTTTGCGGCCCATTGTCCATCTCTGAACGTGCGAAGCTCGTCTCGGAGCCTGGTGCTGTGCTCGTTCAGGACTCTCTTGTCCCCGTCCGCACCGGTACGTGCGTAAATCCGGCGAAGTCTCCGGTTTTCTCTAATGAGAGCCTTGAGCTCATCGGTCGGTTCACCGTCCGAGCGAAGGTAATGGACAGTCCTGGACTCTGTGGCTTGTTCGTAAGCCATCAGTATGGTGTTTTCCAGGTCTCCGGTGGCCTCATCCAGTTCAGCCGACGTGGTGATTGTCTCTGGGATGTGTGCAATCACTTCGAAGATTTCCCTGAAACGAAACCAGTTAGTCTGTTTTCTAATGTACTCTCTATTTAATACTTCCCCGTGTCCTAGAGTTAACAGGACAGGATTGTGATCAGACGTTCCCTCCGTGAGTGTCTCGAGCGAACTCATGCCTAACACTTTTCATGATGGCGAAGTCCAGCACAGTAGGAGTACCATTTATCTGCAGGAGGTAGGTTGGGAGCTCCGGACCCACCGCCACAGCTCCATAGTCCTCGATAGCTGTGAGGAGACGCCGACCATCGGCGCTAGTCATGGCGCAATTTCACGCCCGGTGTTTACAGTTCCAGTCTCCTATAGCCACTCGAGGGTTCCTGCCGCTAAACAGGACCTCAAGGTCCTCCAGGTCGACCGGTAACTGGGGCGGCTTGTAGACCGAGGTGATCCAGATGGGGCCATGCACTGTGTTCACCTCCACAGTAATGGCGTCCATGTCGGTATCCTCTGCCCCACGAAGGTTGTGCCTCAGCCTGCTCGGACGAGCAGAGCGACACCACCACGCGGTGCCCTGTTGTCATACCTTTACATGGTATAACCTGGGAAGCTCATCCTGATGCGTTCTGTCATCTTGCATTCCTGAAGCGCAAGAACGTCTGGCCTCCTCTAGGAGCTCGATGATCTCCGGTTTCCTGTTGACGTTCCAGGAGATGATCCGCAGGGAGCTGGGCCGGTCCTGAGGGGTGCCTTTAGCACCTCAAGGCCGCCTTGACCTGCTTAACGATGACAGGTCCCAGGGCAGCTATGATGGCTTGTACCAGGTCATTGCTCACCGCTGGAGTCGTCTTCGGGGGCTGGCTGGAGGCGGCAGCCCTTGGGGCGGCTGCTCTGGAGGCGGCCTGGGGCTTCCTCTTCGGGAACTTGGGGCATCGTCTGTAACTTGCAGGGTGCCCTACCTGCTGGCAGTTGCAGCAGAAGGCGTTCTTGGGCTCTCCTGCTGCCGGCTTCTCCTTTGGGCAGTCCCTTGGCCTGTGCCCCCCTCCACAGGCTGGACAGCGAACTGGGTGATGACAGTTCGCCTGGGTATGCCCTGGTCTCTGGCACCTAAAACATTGGGAAGGCGCAGTGCTGCTCTTCTGTTGCTCAACACTTACCACTAAGTCGAAGAGCCTAGTGATGTTGAAGACCTCTGGTTTGTCGGTCTTGACCAGGAAGAGAGGCATGGGTGCCTTGGTCCTCCTGTTTGACATCTGCTTGACCTCCCCTTGGATACCAAACAGCTCGTTTAGTTCCTCCCGGATGTCCTCAGGTCTGGAATTCAGTGGTAGTCCTCTGATGACTGCGTGGAGCTTTCTTTCCGCACCTAGGGTGGAGGTGTGGAAGCTCCTTTTGTCCTCCTCTAGTTGCCTAGTGAAACGCCTGAACTCGTCCCGGGGTGTTCACCACGATCCTGGTCGAGTTGAGGGTGACCTTGGCAGTCTTCTCGCTGATGTTGCTAGATTTCAGCTTCCTCCGAACCTCTATCCAGTCGTCAGACCCCTCGAGGATGATTGGGGGGATTTTAGACTTCACCTTCTCTGCGTAGGACTGAGCAGCCTTCGCAGCAGGGGTGATGGGGGCATCTCTCACCCCCGCACCCAGCGGGGGTGGCAGGGGTCTGCAAACACTATTATTTTGGGTATTTTCACTTACCTTAGGGTCTTCTTTTTCGATGGCTGGCCTCTTGGTGGTCTTCTTGGCACAGAAAGGTGCCTGGCTGGTGCTGGGGCCGTCGTGCTCCATGTCACTCTCGCTTTCACTGGAGGCTTCGCTGGAAGAAGATGAAAACACCTTCCTCTTTGTTGGTGGGGCGGCGTTGGAGGCGGCGGCTGCAGCATACGAAGGTGGCTGCACCTTTGCAGCGGGTCCCTGTCTGCTGTCTGCCTCCTCCCTGGCCCTCAGCTTCCTCTCTTCAGGAACTCAATTTCCACCTTAAAGGTTTCAATCACCTTTAAAAGGTGATTTTCCCCTGTAACGGACTTCTTCTTCATCGACGTTGATGTCCGCGAAACGAGCTTCAGCTTTCTTGAAACCATACTCCTCCTTTATGGTCTGGTATTCGCAATCGTTAACTTTGGCGCCAAAACACACGTGGTGATTTTCCGCTTTACGTCTACGAATTTAAAAGTCTAAGCTCTTGCTCTTACGAGTGTCGCCTCGACTATGTGAATTATTAAAAGTTAAGGTACCCGCATTGTCTTGGTTGTACAATGATTAGGTGGTATGATCCAGGAAGTGGCGAGCTCTATGTGTGTTTAGTAAAAATTGGTACCTAACAATAATTAATATTAATAGTGCAGATTTCTGTTTTATTTAATTAAATTAAAAAATAAAAAGTCTTAAATGTTTATGGGATTCGATCCTAGAGAGGTACCTATGAATTATTAAAAGTTAAGGTACCCGTATTGTCTTAAGGTAAAAACATAGTGGAGCGGCGAGTCAAGAGTCAAGCGGCGCGTTTTTGATTCAAGATGCAAGCGTCGCTTTCACATGTACATAGTAGAGCGGCGAGAACTGCTGCGAAGAGAGCTTCATGTCATGAATTCAGTCAGCAAAATGCTGTCTGACAGTGAAGATGATTACTTGTTGGAAAATAGTGCTCTTTAAGTGTTATGTCTTAAAGCTGTTAGAAGTTATGCTGTTCATCCATTGAACCAAGAACGTCATACATTAGGCGAATACCATAACCTATTTCCACAAGTAAAGGAGTACCCTGATCGGTTTTTTCAATACACCAGGATGGAGCACAGTACCTTTGTGTATATTTTAGATCTCATACAACCTGAAATCGTAACAAAATTCACCAATTTCGTCAAGCAGCCTATTGAACCTGAGGAGAAGCTGGTTATAACATTGAGGTAAGAAACTGACTAGATAATAAAAAATTGTAACACATTTTAATGGCTAATATTGAAATAAATATGGGTTACGCAGTACAAAAGATAAAACTAGAGATTGTTTTATAAAAACTTAAGTTCTATCATATGAGTAGTCATAACCACGAGACCACTGATCCAGATCTAGGATGTTATTGTCCTGAGGTGTTGGACTTCTGGAAGGTGGAAGAGAAATGCCTGTAGACACAAATGATTGACGAGTGGAAACACAACTACTCGTAGACGGTCTAGAAACGTCGTTTTTGTACGCATATTTCAGCACTAAATTTTGAACATCATTTCGAAAAAAAAGTTTATCGGCTCCATTGATTTTTTGTATGTGAGGCAAAAGACTTTGAAAAAACAGCATGTCATCATCTGGCTTTTCTTCTGCTCGTCTTGTCCGCTTTTCTTCTAACATCGCCATCTTCTTTTCTTCGATCTGTATCAATTTCTTTAAGTCCTGACTTTGTGCCCTCCTCTTATTGAAATTGTTTGGGTGGACAAGACCTTCCTTTGTAATTTTGTCTGTGGAAGTTGATAAACCTGTGACACTGACATTGCCACCGACGCTTCCCTCATTACTTTTATTTAGATCTTCTGTCACGTTTTCTTCCACAACATTCTCGTCGTTACCAGTTGGCTCTTCAAGAAATGTTTTTTCAGTCTGCTCCTGCCCACTTTCACAGTTTCTCTTTATATTTCCAGATGTAGGCCTAGTCTTGAATTGAGACCTCATAAAGTCTAACAACAAAAAATATGGCCAATTAGATTTATACACAGAATCAGAGCTGGATCCCGATCTTTCCTCTTGCATTTTTCTTACTTCCTTCCTGTAATAGTCCTGGAGCGATTTCCATTTGCTTTGAGCTTCTTTAACTGAAAGAAGAGAAACTAAGAATTAAATTTAAACATGATATTAAATATTACTGAAAATTACATAATATGATATTTTATTGCAGATACTTGGCAACTGGTTCTTCATTCAAAAGTTTATCATTCTCATTTCGTGTTGGAGCTTCTACAGTTAGGAGGATAGTGAAAGAAACCGTTAATGTTCTATGGAATGTTTTGCAACCCCTACATATGCAACATCCTTCAAAAGAAATCTTTGCTCAGACAAGCAAGGAATTCAGTCACTTGTGGAATTTTCCAAATTGCATGGGATGCATCGATGGAAAGCATGTAAGAATTTCGTGCCCACCACATTCAGGCACGATGTTTTACAATTACAAAAAGTTCTACTCCATTGTTTTGCTAGGAGTTTGTGATGCAAAATATAGATTTCTTGTAATAGATGTTGGTGGGCTTGGCAAGCAAAGTGATGGAGCCACTTTTGCTTCCTGTGACTGAAGTTGATATTCCGGATGATGCTTGTTTGCCTGGAACTAATTTTACGACGCCATTGGTATTTCTCGCAGATGAAGCCTTTCCCTTATCTGTGCGTGTTCTGACACCTCACAACGTAGAGAATCTCAATGATGAAAAAATGGTCTTCAATAAAAGGCTCTCTAGGGCTCGAAAAAGTATAGAGTGTACGTTTGGAATCAACGTACAACATAAATGGAGACTTTTGTCTAAAAGTATTGAAACTGATCATCAAACTGTAGACATAATAGTAAAATGTATGTGTGTTCTTCAAAACACTATCATAGATAAGGATTTGAGAGGCATTTAACAGAGGTTCAAACAGTTGAACCCAAGAACATTGAAGTACCAATAGGACGACGTCGAAGAGGACGCCAATCAAGTGATGCTCTTTTGGTGCGGGACACATTCACACGATATTTTAATGAGAATATGATTCATTTCTCAAGAGACTAAAGAAACATTCGTTAAAAAAACGGTTCGTTGTGTAAACAATCAGAAAAACGTTTTTGGAAAACCTATAAAACAAATCTAAACATTTTTTCTTTTGTAAAGTTACCTTTAGGTCAACAATTTATTTTATTTTTTGTATATAAATAATAAATATTTAGAAGTATTACATTAGTAGAAAATTGTTTATTGCCCTACCTAGTATACACAAACGTACCTGTACAATTATTTTCTTCACCTACTTCTTTCCATAGTTTGTCCAATGTATAACGATTGTGATGGTCATTCAGCTGCTGATTCCATATAGGTTCTCGATTCCGTATTGACAGAATAAACACCTCCACGTTCATGTTGTTTAAACTATTATAAAAACCAGAACAAAAAACAACAAACACGCCGTACCACCTGCAATGAAAGCCCCAAATCGACTGGAGCAGCGCTTCAAAGAAATCGTTGGTGATTTCACGAGCGATGAGCCAAGATTCATGTCGATGCATGCAGCACGGCTCGCCGCCTCACTATGTGCGCATCAACTTGATTGTATGGAAGATTTTAAAACGCGCCGCTT
Source organism: Anthonomus grandis grandis (assembly GCF_022605725.1). Classification (NCBI taxonomy): domain Eukaryota; kingdom Metazoa; phylum Arthropoda; class Insecta; order Coleoptera; family Curculionidae; genus Anthonomus; species Anthonomus grandis. The sequence goes on along the minus strand of NC_065562.1, from coordinate 347,816 downwards.
GACTCTTGACTCGCCGCTCCACTATGTTTCTACCCTTAACCACCACTAACACTAGATCACAGAAGCTTGATAAGAAAATTCAAATGTCTTATGTATATCATAACAAAATAGGTTTTCTTTAAAAATTTTTTTAACTCCTAACTATTTTATCAAAACTCTTTTAGCGAAAATGTGGCAAAGCCACTGTTTTTGCTATTTGCGCACATGTTTCTCCAATACTAAGATCGAAAAAACCCATTATGGTCTAATGCGCACTGACACAAAGACCGTAATTACAATTTAACAAAAAAAAAAAAATATATCCCCTGCGAGTCTCCGACACACACCGGAAACAACAACGAGACTGATAAGGTAAAAATGATCTCTGCGTTGATTGAGAAATTGGGAAGATACGTAAATGCCCTGCATTAAGCGACCCGGAGACGGTCAATCATATTGTCAATAAAATTGATGATTGCACTTGCAATTGCGATTGATGGACGTTCAATGAACACGCCAATACTTCCTCAATTGCTCAGTGAATTTGTGGCAGTCGCAAGGAGTGGAGTCGTTTATTGAATATTTGTAGACTAGTATGATGTCAAGTACAGATTTGGGCTTTTTGGCATTAACTCTGGCTGTCTGCAGGAAAAAAATAGTCAAGACAAAAGAAAAGAGGAGGAGACGCTGGTCCAAAGAGTGGTTTAAACTGAGAAGCCGCTTTACCCATGAACACTTTCTGCAAATTCTGCGAACTACTGAACCAAATGATTACAAGAATTTTCTCCGAATGGATGAAAACAGTTTTGATAAATTATTAGCCTTAATTCGGCCAGACATCGGAAAACAAGACACTGTAATGCGTCGTGCAATTCCTGCTAGTCACAGACTTTCTGTAACATTACGATACCTAGCTTCTGGCATGGATTTGGAGGATTTGAAGTTTACCTGTGCTATTGCTCCTCGAACGTTGGGGATAATTATAATGGAAACATGCGAGGCTATAATCAAGAAATTAAGAGATTATATACAGGTAAGTTTATATAATATATAGGTAAGGTTTATTAAACGTAAAACGATTAATTAAATAAATAAATAATGTCTTTATTAAGAAAAATTACATGGAAGAGATTAATCTTAAAAGGTGAATTTTAGCTTGTTCCGTTTCACTGGACAGCTACTCGCAATTAGCCCTAAATTCATTAAATCCACTAAATATCAAAAAAGAAAAAAAAATCACTAATTATAAAGAATTAAATGTCATCAAGTAGCTTGCTGCAGTTTGATCTTCAGTGTTTTCAGTAGCATCAGTAGGATCGGCACTGGCGGTGTTGGAAACTGGTGGCTGATTAATCACTCGGGTGTATGCTTCACTGCCTGAGTATTGTTCTTGTAGTTGTTTGTGATTGAAAGAATCTTGATAGTTTTGTTGTTGTGAGCAATACGGTTGTTGCTGTGGTTGATAGTTTCGTTGTTCTATTTGAGAAGAGTGTGATAAGAATGCTGAATGTGAGACATTTTGGAAAGGGCGTTCAGGTATAATGGACAATGAGCTCGGTGCAGGCGATCTTGAATACGAACGTGACGGGGTTTGCGATGATGGTAAAAAACGCACTCCGTTCCTTGTTAACGTGCCCAGTTCACCTTCAAAGAGGGTATCATTAATTATTTTCTCCGCATACCGTCGCTGGTCTGCGGCTAATCGGTTCAATTTCATAGCCCATCCCTTAGCTATTATCTCCGATTCAGTGTCTGTTGGCCTTTTAAAATATGCTGTAGCTAACCCTACGAGTTCATCCGTTGATGAATCAGGTGGTGGTTTTCTTTTCCTAGAGGGTACTGTCTTGACAGTCTTGACATCAGGTGCCGTCTGGGGCTCTTGGGAGTCATCAGATAACGGTTGCTGGAAAGAAAAAAAATACTATAAAAATTTAAGTGAAATTATGTATAACAATAGGTATGTTTTTTGTTTCAGATCCCAAAAAATGCAAAAGAATGGGAAGAGGTGGCGCAAGAGTTTGAAGAAAGGTGGAATTTCTATAACTGTATCGGAAGCGCCGATGGCAAACATGTAACCATACAAAAGCCCTCTAACTCAGGTTCTTACTTTTATAACTATAAAGGAACTTTTAGCATTGTGCATATGGCTATTGTGAATGCAAATTATCAATTCATCATGATTGATGTTGGCGCCAATGGACGAGTATCGGATGGAGGCGTTCTGAAAAATACAGAATTTTGGAACAAAATGTCTCAAAACCAACTAAATATTCCTGCTCCATGCAATTTACCAGGAACAGATAAGAAGTATCCTTATGTGTTCATTGGTGATGAAGCTTTCCAGCTAATGCCAAATTTTATGAAGCCCTACAATAGATCTTACTTGACAAAAGAAAAACGCATTTTTAACTATCGATTATCCCGTGCGCGTAGAATCGTTGAAAACGTATTTGGTATGTTAACATCAAGGTTTAAGATTTTTCAAAAATGCATCAAATTTGCACCAGATAAGGCTCGCAAAATAGTAATGGCTTGTTGTTACTTACACAACTACTTGTCAAGTGAAAATAATAAAAGTTACATTCAGCACATGATGTTGACTATGAAAATACAGCGTCTGGAACAATTGAAGAAGGTTCATGGAGACATGGAGCACAACTGTTGACAGATCTTCAAAGAATGAGGGGTAATTCAGCGGTCGAGGCAAAGAACGCAAGGGATAGTTTTTGCGATTATTTCAATACTTTCGGTTCAGTACCATGGCAAGAAAATTGCTTAAAATTGTAAATGAAACATAAAAATCAAAAATAAGATAACCTGACCTTCCTAATATAGTAAAATAAATACATAAATACATATTGTAATTTAATAGAATCGTTTTTTACTCACCTCTGAACTTTCTGTATCAGCTACTTCTACTTGATCTTTGATAAAAAATAGCTCCTTATAATACCATAACGTCGGCTCCGGAATGTCATCTCTCGATGCACCTGAACGCTTTTTTTGCTCTATTTTCTGGTACTCTTTATTGAAATTGGTTCGAAGAATATTAATTTTTTTTTTCAAATTATCCTCCGTATAATTCGGTTTATAGTGTTTTAAAGCGCAAAGGATTGTTTGCAACGCAATACTTTTTTTATTTTTGTTCATATAATCGTTTGATTTTACTCTCCATAACACTGGATGGTCACGATACAGCGCGATTAACATCAAAACAAAATCCTTCTCCCATGTTTTCGCTTTCCATCACACTTTCCATGGAGCTCGGCGACGTATACATCATCGCAGCCGCTAATTAACTGACCGAACGATTGTCAATTACTCGAGTACACGATCAATTGGGATGCGTCAATCGGTTCTGTCAATGTGCTTCAATCAAATTTCCAATCAATCTCGGTCAATCGCCGTCAATCGATTGACAATCTCATCAATCGCTTCCGACACGATCAATTAGACGCATCAATAGTACCATTGTCAATTTTATTAACAATATTATTGACCGTCTCCGGGCCGCTTTAAACCGTGCCCGTCTCTAGTGATGGCCGGGGACGCGCGGAACGAGAGGGACTTGCTGCTTTTGAGCGACGCTTAGCGGCCAAGCGCGGCAATTCTCATTTTGATTCAGTTTCAGCTGAAAGAAAACCGATATCGGGCACCCAGGGGAGTTTTAGCAAATGCAAAAGTAGCTTGGCCTCTGACCTTGATGTGCACAATGGTTTGTACCATACAAATACCGTATCTTTAATAATTTTATTCGCGCATCTCAGAGGCCAAGCTACTTTGGCCGAGTTGTTGTACATAATATAGTTTTTACGATTGACACAATAATATACAAATTTGTGTATTTTAAGTCGCACAATGTGATATTATTATTATTATTATTATTACGTTTTAAAATTTGCTTATTTAGCCAAAGTCTTCAGTAATCTTAGAAAATATTAGCTCATCAGGTATCATCTTGAGCAAATGGTAGGTGTAAATTACATTAATATGAACTCTTTTATAAATAAATCTAATTTTTTTTGTAACAAAAATTATTATTTTATAACTTGAAGTAGAGACTCATTTAAACAACCTTATCCCACAGTTGATTTAGTTTCACGTAGTGTTTATTGTAATAAAATACTTTAATTGTTTAAATGCGAGTGTTTTATAGACTGAATATGAGTTTAAAGTCTATTTGAATAATATTTGAGCTTGGATTGTGAAATACATTCAAATATCGTCGTATGCAAACCAAGTCAAAAATCGCATAACAATTAACGATCCAGATATTTAATTTTTGAAATACGAATCGTTAATTTTTATACAATTTTGACTTAGTTCTATACGAACGAAATTTGAGAGGAGTCGAAAATCCAAGCCCTGAGCTGAAGGACAGGAGTTTTTAATCAAATAAAACAAAAATATATAAGGTTATCTTTTTTATTAACCTCTTTTTTTACAAACATAACATTATTTTTTGGTGTAATAACACAGGCTATGATAAATGTAATGGTCCTATCGGATCTCGAAAACTGTAACAAATATAGCTTTTTAACAAAAATAGCATATAATTTAACTGACCTGCAAAGATTTGTTTCAAGGAGTCCAACCCCCAGGACACCAGCAAATTATTCATATTAGGTATTATATAAAAAATAATGTACTCACAGAATAAAATAATTATGTACTGACACAGGAATCGATACAAACAAGCATTGAAACCTAAACCGAAGCCTGTTGTTCCACGCCGGCATTGCCGAATACCAAAATGAAAGTGGGGCGTTTTTAATTTTAGCTATGGTTAAATTGAATATGGGTAACATTGAAATAATGGTAACGATATTGCGGCGATCACAGTATTGTTTAAGGCGAAGAGAACATTGACATTCACCCTACGACACTTTTAATTTCCCAAAACCAGTTTCATCAAAAATTTCATCAAGCAATTTCGTCAAAAAGCAGAGCGCAAACTCGTTCTGATTTACTCATTGTTTTAGCTTTTAAAGCTAATTTTTTTGTCAACGTATTTTCTAACCCAGTTTTTAGATTTATAACTTTTAACCATGACTGTATTGTTCTTACAGCTGGAAGACAAAATAATAAATTATTTCTAAGAAATTTATAACATCCCGGGGATTTATAATATAAAGACAGAGCAAACTGCTTTTCATCTGTTTTCCAACAGTTTCTTTTACGCGATGGCAACTGCATGTTGATGAAAGTTTTGGCACTGTGACTTTTAGTTTTAAAAAGGTTAATCAAACATTCTTGATTTGCATTTTAAGCGAATATTTCTCATTTTATGATTACGGAGTTTTTTCTTACAATTATCTAACCTAACTGTTAAGCTACTGCATTTCCATTTCACTTGCGACTTGGTAGATGCTAGGTAGGTTCCTGTATCGCCAAACATTACCAGATTAGACTCAGCAGTTAATTTTTTTTTTAAATCGTCAGGACACGAGGGAGGAATGTATTGCAAATACTGAAGATCTTCTGAACCGGAACTTTCTTCAACTTCTCTAGTTCTTCTTCTGGAGAAGTTCTCAGCTGGTTATTTAAAAACCAACATAGAGTATGTATAGAAGCCACCCTGCATGATTTTTTTGAAATATACATATCAGGATGTTTTAGAGTTGTGCGGTTACAAAACTCTAGGGCAGATTCCGCTCAGCAAAATATGGAAAAAGTTCATAGAGTAGGTATATAAACATAGGTCCAAAAATGCTTTGTTTGTAAAGTTCCAGGAAGCACATTTAGACCCACATTTACATGGACTCTTTTCCATATTTTTTTAAGCATAATCTCCCCTAAAGTTTTGATTTTGTCCTCGCAATACTCGCAATTGTAAAACACTTGTTTATATTGTGGAACACGATTGTTGTTTTTGTAATAAAACCGTCTTTATTATTTTTTTTTTCATAAAAAAAAGTTTGATAATTCAAAATTATCTACTTATTACCTACTATTAATCCTATTATTTTGTTATTTTATTAATGTTATTTTTTATTTAATGTTATTTTAATTTAAAATACTAGGTCGAAAATTAAATAGCTATAAAATGTAAATACTGCGTAGGTACTTTTTTATTTACATAAAACAAATCTGTATCTTAATTATTTTTTTTAAAATTTAAACTATTTAATATTTTCTATAATATAAATATTATTTAAACTTACGTTGACCGGCGGCGTTTGATAACACAACTTCTATTTCGTTGTTATAGGCTCTTGAACAGCTTTTTCTGCAGGGTATTGCGGGGTATTTTCATCAGGTAAATCTGGAATATAAAAATGTAGGTACATAATAATAATAGATATATTAGGTATATTATTAAAATAGTTTTAATGAAATTTCGCATGCAATTCTGATTATAATACAAAGGAAGTTTTTTTTTAAATATTTTAATTTAAATGTACCTACAAGAGACAACAGAAACACCAGCTAAAATGCTACACAAATTTACATATACATACTTACATATATAAAAAAAAATCGAGCTTAGAGTGATGAATAAGTTGAATATACAGTTATCAGTTATGTTACCTTAAGTCATTAAGCACTTAATTTGACAGGATTAATATCAAAATTAAGCCTATTTTTTTTCTAAAGCTGTAGCATTTTAGATGAGGTTTCTGTATATTTAAATTAGGTACAATATTTTAAAAACGGTGCATTATATCAGATTTTCGCAAGTACAACTTTTTTTTCAAAATCAAATGAAGAATATGTACATAATATATTAGAGCTGACTTTTTATACAAAAATGGAAATTTATTAAAATTTTATTAAAATCGATTTGGCAGTTTTAAAGTTATGATAAATAAATAAAAAAAAGCTTTTATATTATAAATATTAAAAAAATTTAAAATAAAAGCTTTTTTTTAAATTTTTAAATAAACCATTTTTTTTTCTACTTTTACTCCCTGTATCTTTGTGATTATGTTATTAAATATTTTTGAGAAAAATTTTATCATGAAACTTTCAATTTTATTTATCTATCCACATATTGAAATTAATGACGTTTGAACCTAACCACCCAGTATACCTATGTAAATGTACATAACGGTACTATGTAAGGACCTATGCATAGGTAATATAAATGCTAGGTATAATAATTTTTACCTATATTATTAAATTTATTAACCCTTTAAAAAAAAAAGCTCATACTTGCTACATACTGACATACTAGTAGGTTGTAAGTATAGTAAGGAGCAGCCATTTTCTGTAGCAACGATCTTCCACCGCTAACATAAATTTGATCATTGACAAAATGTTTTTCACAAATAAGTCTATCTTTAAGATCTCCTTCATCCATTAAAAAAATTTTCTGGTTGCCACAGTTTTGCACCCACTGCGCTAGTATTTCCGGCCTTGCTAAAGGAAATTTAAAAAAATTTACCGTGTTATTGTTTTTCTTGCGAATGCTACTGCATGCACGGTACACGCAAGCATTCATTTTGATGCTCGACATAACAAAATTTAATTAAAATATTAAAAAAAAACACACAAAACACTTAATATAAAATAGCAAAAAAACGCTGTGCAAAAACTCCTTCCAATGTGTTCAGTACCGATAATACGGCTCCACTGATGTTTTTAATAATATTAGCAATCTCGCGCTCCCGCGCTAGTAGAGCCATCTATCCGCGGTATACTTTTAGTGGCACGTTTTCGCCCGTAATACCGCGCATCTTCCCAATTTCTTAATCAACGATCTGTGTGTGTTATACTTTTAATTTGTTCAATAAAATATGTAATTTTTTTTTTGATAATATTAAATAACAATAATAGTTTAATCATTTTCATTTCTTTTTTTCTTATCCTAAATTTTGTGTGTATGTGTGTGTCTGATAGAATTTCTTTATTTATAAATAACATTAGAACACAGGTATCACAATTTATTTTATAGCTATGTTGCGGACCATCGATAACATCAAAATCAGAAGTTTCAGGATTACTATTATTTTCAGGTGTAGAGTGCCCCCAACAGGGCTCTAGCAGTTTTTCAAAGCAAGTCCTTAGACATTCGTACAGGAGCTTCTTTTAATAACATTTTAACAAATGTTTTCCTAAAGGTCGCTCGGTCCTGGATATCTTTCAATAAATTTCTTATTTTGCAAATGTCTCTCCTTGTCGGTTTCATTATAATTTTTGTTTTTTTCTAATAGAAGATTTGAAAGTATTGTTTGGTAATCTGAATAAATGCTTTTACAAATAAGAACGAAGAAATGCTACTTATATAGTAAAGTAATACTACAGGTATCATCTGATTAGTAGTGGTGGTGGTGGGGGTATTACTAGTCTTGTTGGTTTGAATTAGACAACTAGTAGATACATTTTTTTGACATATAGTTAAGAATGTCCAATTAGTATCACCATATGTGCGATTTATAAATATAAATCTTAGTTTATATTCAGATGCGTTTTTAGGTAGTGCAATAGAGAAAGATGGAGGATCTCTTATTGGTTGCAATTTATTCCAACCATAAGGCCAATAATTATCAAATGTATTATTAAAACAAATGTAAACTTCATTAACGTTGTTCGAACGACTAATAAAAAGTGTGTTATTAATCAGAGCTGTGAGAAATAAAAAATGCGGTCCTAATAAAGCCATATTATCTATAATTATAGGTGTTGATGGTGCAAAAGAAAGGACTAAACTAAAATAAAAAACATTAAAATATATCTTTATAATATATTTTTATTAATACGGTAATAATTCACATAAGTAATAATATAAAAATTTTGCGTTATTTTTACTGCACATACAATATATTAAATTGTGTGAAAAACAAGCGGGGCGTCCCTTACAAAAAGGCGGTGTTCTCTGCTCTACATTTAGGATCTCCACACGTGGAAAGTCGTTTAAAAGGTTTTTCAAGAAATCATATTTTTGATGACCTCTAACATAGATTCTGTTTACTGTCTTTGGCTTACGTCAAAATTCCTAATGAGTTCTACTATAGCAGTCTTCACATCAGACAGGCTACTGATTCCAGTATAATAATTAATGCCATGATGATATTTTTGTAAATAATTTACCTGCTTTTTTTCTTCAATGCTTAATTCGCTATGCATTCTTGCAGGTCTCATTACAAAGTGTTCACATCGATTTTTTTCATATATAGTTATTTCTTTTGGCACAATAAGTCCAGTTTCGTCTACATTTTGGTAAAGACCTTGAACGTCGATAGTAATAAATCTCATAATTTTTTTTTTGGGTGGGTTCTAACTCGACAATATTCTAGAGAGAACTGAATACGAGTCGACGAAATGTTAAATTTTATATTAGTTCACTAATTAAAGTAGTAAGAGGATTATATTCAATAATTTTTTCATTAATTATTATACAATAACATCGAGTATCTTCGTCAAAATTCGAGCTCGCCTCAAATTCTAATTTCACATCGACTGTAGATAATTTTACATCTTCTTGCCGGGAACAGTCAATAACAAAAATAGGAAATTTTAAAAAGTGGGTATAATTAAAAATGGGGAAGCTTATATTCCTTCCAGTGGCGGCTTTTGGGGTAGAGCCACAGTGCCATGGCTCTACCTAATAAACGCTGAAAATAAAAAAAAATAAGTTATTTTTTAAATTTTACTTCAGTCCAAAAAAATATCTGTATGTTAATATTTAATACCAATTATTAAATTAAAATACTGGAACGCAGCCAGTGCAAGATTCCGCAAATTTCGCTAATGCGAAATCGAAGACGTAGTTGTCGCGCCAGGCCCCGTATCGATGCGTGTTAAGGGCCCTACACACACACAGTTTGACTCGAAGGCCGGCCTGCGCAGGTTTGCACACGAGCAGGTTCGAATTGGCCACACATTGTCACAGAATAAAAGAATTTCATTCAGTTTAGTTCTGTGAATCTGTGCTTCTGGTTCGGTTGTTTGTCTATGTATATTAACATTTTTTGACACTATGTCGGTAACTAGTGACGACTTGTGCCTAATGGCTGTTATAAGTATTATTTGCGTGAAAAAGAATAAAAAAAAAGATCAAGTTCTAAAGAAGAAGACTATTCGTTCTAAATGGGTTAAGTCTTGGCTAATGAAACGGTCAAATTATTCTCACATCAATTTACTTGAAGAATTACGACTTAGCCCTGATGACTTCCGAAATTATTTGCATATGGATGAAGATACCTATGTAGAACTACTAACTATGGTAACGCCTTTAATTAAAAAACAAGATTCTCGTATGAGAAAATTCATCAGCCCTCATGAAAGACTTTCTGCGACTTTAAGGTTTTTGGCCACTGGACGAAGCTTTGAAGATCTAAAATATACGGCGCTTATATCACCTCAAGCTTTGGGAAAAATTATCCCGGAAACGTGTAAAGCCATTTGTAAAGTCCTGCATATACAGTACATAAAGGTAATAAATAATTCTTGTAAAATAAAAATTGTTATATTACTTAATTTTGTTTTAGTTTCCAAATTCAGAAAAGGAATGGTTGGCAATTGCTGATGAGTTTTTTACTAAATGGAATTTTCCTTGCTGTCTAGGAGCTGTCGATGGCAAGCACGTTAAGATAAATTGCCCACCAAAAAGTGGTTCATTCTTTTATAATTATAAAGGATATTTCAGTATAGTGTTAATGGCAATTGTTAATGCTAATTATGAATTCATACTTGTTGATATTGGGACAAATGGGCGCGTGTCAGTTGGAGAAGTTATTGAAAGTACTAGGTTTTATGAAAAATTAAAAACTAATGCCTTAAAAATACCTTCACCCATTAAATCTTTTAATAATTCCGAAGAGCTACCTTTTGTGTTTATTGGCGACGAAGCTTTTGCTCTTCTACCTAATTTTATGAAGCCTTTTAACATTAAAGTTCTAGATAATGAGAAAAAAGTATTCAACTACCGTTTGTCTAGGGCACGAAATGTCGTTGAAAACGCTTTCGGAATATTAGCAAGCCGTTTTCGTAACTACATAACATAGAAGCAGCTGTTCTTGCAACCGTCTCTTTGCATAATTTTTTACGAATAAAGCTAAAAGATCGATACGTGTGCCGAGATGTTAATAGCCTTGATGATGCAATACAAAATGAAAAAGAAAGAGTAGATGCATTCGGCAATTTGCAACGTGGGCCTAATCGAAATGCATGTGAAGAAGCAAAATCAATTCTTGAAAAGTTTTGTTCATATTTTAACAAAGAAGGTCAAGTAACTTGGCAACAAAATCGTATATCCTAGAAAAGATTATTAGATGTTAACGTAGTTAACTTTGTGAACTATTTATATTTTATCAAAATACATAGCAACAAAATAAACTACATAAGTTTACAAAAAATTAAACGTCTTTTCTTTTTAACATAACAAAACTAAGTACCTTGAACACAAACCCGCACAAACCATAACTTCTGTTTTCTTACATCCTAATTATTATAAGGAAATTGTGAGTAATAATCACGAACATTTTGACTTTGATTCATATTTTGAAGATTGGTTAATTCCTGTGAATCATGCAGCGAACTTTGCTGCTGCAGGTTATGTGTATAAAGTGGACCTGAGGGTAGCTGAGTATTGTATAAGGCAATAGATTGCCTATTTTCAGGTGAAATATTCAGACAAGATTCTCTTCTTAGTGTGCCTAATTGGGCTTCAAACAAAACCTCATTAATAAGTTTCGGCATAAATTTTCATTGTGGACCCAATCCTCCGCAGTTTTTCAGCAACGTTTTTTCCTATGATATCAAATTCATCCTCATTCCTCGAAGATTGCAGTCTTTCACCCACCATAGCTAGAATTTCATCACTTTTGTCCTCATTGCAACTTTTTTTATGTAGCTTTCGCTTATTTTTTGTAGACACACTAGAACCGCTTGCTTCAGAAAATGATGGAGTCAGTGGGCTTAATAATTCATCTTGATTATTGTTGCCTCTGTCGCCATCACTATTATCATTCTCAATCTGAAACAAAAGAAAAAGGTATTATACATAAAGTGGGAAAAAATCTCTTAAGTATTTATTTTATTTATTATTTTTTTATTTTTCTGGCCTTACCTCATGTAAATAGTTTTCGGTGTCATCAGTTCCTAAACTAGATCTCGGTATCTCTGAATCCTTCAAAAATAGAAGCAGCGAATAATACCAGAGACTTGGCTTATAAATGTCGTCAATTCCTGATCCACTTTTGGTCGAAGCTGAAACTTTTTTGAATTCCTTCCGAAAACAGCTTCTTAAAGAATTAATTTTTTTCACCACATCGTCTTTCTTAATTTCCGGATTTAACTGTTTCATATGATCCACTAAAACTTTATAAGCTTCCTCCTTCTTAAATTTATCTGAATATTCTTTCGATTTGACCCTCCATAAACAAGGGTAATTTCTGTACAAGTCAATAAACTCCGTCAAAATTTCCCTCTCCGTTTATCTAGTTGTTTTTTCTTCTTGGTCTTCCGTCTTACGCTTTTATTCTACAAATATTAATTGACATTAAACAAAACTTGAATGAATATTGAATATCTAACCCCAAAATATTGCCCAAATGCATGGAGCGTGGTGAAATAACCACACACACCGAGGCTGACCTTCAGTTTTGCACGAAATATCAAAACACTCGGATATCTGTCGAGCCGCGCCAGGGACTGAACGCTCCATCAGTTTTCGCCCACAGACACAAAAATTTACCTGCACAAACAGAGACTCGCGGACCGGCCTTCGAGTCAAACTGTGTGTGTGTAGGGAGCTTTACATCGAATAATCACAGCAAATGTCCTTGAAACAATGTGGTAAAGCTACGGCAAATTAAATAATTTTGGGCCGGGCTCCAAACCAATAGAATCTTTTCTAGCAAAACGTGCGTGATATTGTTTGTTTTGATTATTCATCGGGCGTTCGCGGTTCCGTAGAGATCTTTTATTTTATTTGGCTGGCGTTTTCGGCTTTGTTGGTGTTTTTTATTTTTATTGAATATTAAAAACAATGAATAAAATTAGTTTTTTAAAAGCAAATCCATTTTCCACTTTATCAAAATTAATTAAATTTTTTTGGGTTATTAAAAACAATAAAATTACTTATTTGTGTACCTTACTGTAAATATGGAAAACTGTATGTTGCCTGTGACCTGAAGTATTGACATTTCCACGTAGTTTTTGTAAGTTCATTTCCTTAAATTTCAAAATTTTTAAAATGTATATTTTATCTACAAAAAAAAATAGAAATCTTATTGCGTTATAATTTTGATAATAAAATGTAATAATTTCGATCACTCGTTCGGTCATGATAAAATTAGATCAAGGTTTGGCCCTACCTCCCTGAACTGTCAGGAGCCGCCACTGATTCCTTCCATAGAATAACTTTTAAAAATCCACAAATTGTTGGTAGGCTTCGGTATATCTATTTTTACCAAAATCAAAGTTTTGATTTTCAAATGGGTACACTTCGGAATTAAGCCATAATCGAATATTAGTAATATTTAAATGATCAAAATTATTTATATCCCTTGTCGCATTATCTTTTCGGTCTGTCTGAAAGGCAACACAAACAAACCTCGGTCTAGTTAAATTCGATGTAGTTTTTACACTCCATATATCCTTGTTTGTGTTCTTTAATGCCGGTAATTCATGAAATTCCCATTGTCTAAAGGGAATCTGAATAAATCTATTCGAATTGACTTGTTCAAGTAAGTGTAGCTTATAGCAGTCATTAGGGAGTATATGTTTGACTTTTAATTCGATTTTTTGAATTTCTGTTTGTTCCGCTACTCTCATAACAATTATTATCATTACGTGAACGTACTAGCCGAAATTTGTGTTTTCCCATAATGATTTTACGATAATCATGAAAGACATTAAATAAATGTGAAAGAGGAATTCGAAGGCTAAAGGTCTTGTCTGTGGAATTATAAGTAGATAGCTCGCTTGATAAGTTTCTTAAAGATATCAATCCAGCTCCTTCTAAGGAAACACATTCATCAGGCGAATATAGCATAATAAGGCTTTAATTGTAGATACTATACTACCTCTACAAACTTTAATAGCACAATTATTATTCTAATATACTTATACTTATCTAATATAAACCAAATTCAAAATTCAATGGAGAAGCAACCATACGACGTACGACAGCAGAAAAATCGTTCAAAGCTGAAAGAAACGGAAGAAACCAGCCACAAACCGTTAATGAATAAAAACAAAACCCCGCCAATAAAAATATGGAATTATTTTCCTCCTAATAATAATTCCATGGAATTATTATTAGTATTAGTACCATCACCATCTTTATTGCTCCTATGTAGTTTTAAATAAGTGCAACAAAGACGCCACACAGCACAAAATCTCGCCCCACCATTGATTTTCCATTGAACGAGGGCTCATCTCATCCGTTCTTTAATTATCATACTGAAACTCACCCAATTGTACTAAAAATTAAATACGTTATAAAAATCGTAGTCATTGCTTGAAAATTTACAACAAAAAACCTAGACTGCCATGAAAAATGTACATTATTAATATTTTTTACATTTAAGTAAGAAAACAGAATTTGCATTGCGTGCTAAATTTTTTTCCACTTGTGCTAGATTTAGTACAATCGTACTCTAAAATCACCAGCCCTTTCCCCTTTATCGATCGACGAACGAGCACTTCGAGCGAATTGACGAAGACGGTCGAAGGCGCCCGAATTGTCCGCCTAATGCCGGGTCCACACCAAACCAACAAAAAAAAAACGCCAACAAATCAGCAACAAAACAAAATTGCAAGTTTTCGAAAACAGGAACAAACTGGCAATTGCCATCCACATAGGAAAACGTTAACTAGTCAACTTGTGATCTCCGACAGAAAATGTGGCGTGCTCGAAATTTTGAATTACAAAGGAACAATGACTTATTTATTATGGCATGTGGTTTTCTATTCCTAAACCGAAAAAAGAAAAAACGTTTTTGGGTTAAGCCGAGCTTAAAGAACCGACAAAAAAACTACGTTGAGGAATTATTGGAAGATTTACGAAAAGATGATATAGGTATTACTGGAGAAATGCGATCTAGCTTTAAATTTTTTTTAAGAATGACTAGTACTGATCTTAGTCCAATCTTAGTACTAATCTTGAAAATCTAATACAAATCATTGGACCTACGATACAGAAGAAAAATACAAATTTTCGAAATGCTATTAGTGCATCAGAACGTTTAGTGATTACTTTAAGATTTTTGGCAACTGGGGAGTATTACCAGAGTTTGATGTATCTTTTCAAAGTATCCAAACAGGCAATATCAATAATAATTCCAGAAACCTGCGATGCTCTCACAAGTGCACTAAATACATATGTCAAGGTAAAATGTTTTTTTTTTTAATAATCTTTATTTTGAATGTGTATGAAAACAACATAAATGACTGAGCCGATGCATTTGTTGTAATCTGCGAAGCTGACCAGGGCTCATTAATCTGGGTCGTGTGTGGATTCAATGAGCAGGACGGACTAGTGAGAATCTCGTACGTTGGAGCACTGGGTGGATTTGAGTAAGGGAGAACGCTGGGTGGGTTTGAGTAAGTTTCAACGCTAGAGGGATTTGAGTAAGTTTCAATGCGAAGGGCACCTGTGGAGGACCGAATGCTATTTGGACTCATATAACTGTGGTTGTTTATATCCATACAACTATTGTGAACTGAATTTGCAGATCGAAAATGAAGGAACGGAGTCAGTTGCTCTTGAGCTTCTATGTTTTTTGGTTTGTCATACTCTCCAATTTCTGCTTTGTAGAGAAGATCATTGATTAAATGCTGCACAGTAGCTTGTGCATACGGAGTGGGAAGTTTTCGCACTTTTCTAGCAACTAGCTCACCAAATATGTCAAAATCGTCGGGTTGAACGGATGTTCCTTGCTGATTTTTTTTATATACATCTTTTATCATTCCATAAACTTCTGCACTTTGCTTCTCACTAATGGAAACAGCTCTTTTCTTTGTTGTGCTAGATTTTGCTTGTGAGCTGTTGATGTTTTTTTTTAGTGATTTGTGTATTATTAATAGTTTCTTTTTGAGCCTGCGGATCTTTGTCTTTTTCTTGAGTTTCTTCAATACTATTGTTTGTAGTCTGGTTGTGGCTAGCGGTATCATGGTCATTTTCTTCGGTTTTTTCAGTCTCTTCATCACTACCTGAATCATTGCTTTCCTGTAAAGGTAAAGAATGTATGTTATTAAAAACTGCGTAAAAGAGCCAAATAAGTACCTATATTAAAAAAATATAAATAAAAGCTTCAACTTCCAATTGAATTTAAATCGTATTTTATTTCAGACTCCTCAAAGTGAAGAAGAATGGAACAAAGTTAGCGAAGATTTCAATAAGATTTGGCATTTTCCACATTGCATAGGCGCCATGGACGGAAAGCACATTGTAATCGAGGCACCTACATTCAGTGGTAGTGAATTTTTTAACTATAAAGGGACTTTTAGTGTAGTTCTTTTTGCGGTTGTTGACGCAAATTATAATTTTCTCTATGCAAATGTTGGTTGTCAAGGACGAATTTCTGACGGAGGTGTTTTTAAATCTACGCCATTTTATAAACTGTTAGTTGAAGGAAAACTAAATTTGCCAAACAAACGTGTTCTTCTTGGAAGGGAAAAAGAAAGTCCATATGTTTTAGTGGCAGATGATGCGTTCCCCCTTAAACCATGCATTATGAAACCATACAGTGGCCATCAAGATAAGGGATCTATAGAACGTGTGTTCAATTACCGAATTTCACGTGCTCGGAGAATAGTAGAAAATGTATTTGGCATTTTAGCGTCTGTGTTTCGAGTTTTTCGGAAACCAATGTTGCTACAACCAGAAAAGGTAGAAAAAGTGACTTTGGCATGAATTTGTTTGCATAACTATCTAAGATGTGTCTTGTCGAAAAATCTATATAACCCAGCAGGGAGCTTTGATATAGAACATATAGATAGTGGTATACTAGAAGATGGCGCCTGGAGAAAAGATCAACAAACTTTACAGTCGTTTTTTAATCTACAACAGACTGCACGAAAATCATCTGTAGAAGCTATGGAAATAAGAAAAGAATTTGCTGAATATTTTGTGTCTGAGCAAGGTCAAGTTCCATGGCAGTTAAAATTTTGTTCATAGTCTTTTGAGAATGATATATATAAATATATGGATCACTATGTGTGTACTTATAAAAAAAATTATATCTACCTGTGTATTCGTTAATCCGCCTATATTCCCACTTGGTCTTGGTTTGTTTTTGTCTTTTAAAAAACTTAATAGTGAATAACCAAACCACTTTGAAACGAAAGTTTTGCCTGCTCCGGATTTCTTCAATAACTGATAATTTCTGTATTTTCTTTGATACTGGGTGTTGATATTTTTTATCTTTCTGTCTACTTCCTCTGAAGAAGCATCGCACAAAATTCCGATTTCCTTTAAGGCGTCTGCCTTTTTATATCGATTTTTATAATCTGGGTGTCGGGCGTCCCATAACAATCTACATTCTCTATACATTTCAATTAATTTACACGTATTTTGAACACTCCATTTCATTGTTTTTTCCGGCGTAGTCATTTTGTACACAGCACGAGACAAACTAAAACCACGAATTTATTTCTGTTTTCTTTTTGTCGAGCGCGTAGCGCATACACACTAGATCAACTGAGTTGCCAGAAACGCTAACAAAACATCAACCCTTTGATCTTTACCGCCAAGCGGCGGGAAAATAAAAAGTTGCTGAAAAAACAAACAAAACAAAATAGTTGCCTAAATGTTTTGATTTTGTTTCAAAAATGTTGAAAAAAAACACAGAGTTGCTGTTTTGTTTTTGTTTTGTTGGTTTGGTGTGGACCCGGCATAACAGTGCACTTTTTGTCGCATAGAATAATTTTGTTTGACGTCGGCCGCTGTAAGTTTTGTATGGGAGATTAGCCGGCCACACACACAGAGACTTTTCTCGAGATTTAATCCGTCGCGGTTCAAGTCGTATGTTTTTGGCGGACTTGGTATGTCAGAGGTAAAAACTTTCGTTACCACTAATGTAAAGACATATTTATGAACAAATCTGACAGACTTAATATGTTGCAGACAAAACCGTATGTTAGTGGATATAATCTGTACAATTATCTGCAGACTATGCCTGAAAATAAGTTTGTGGCCTCGGCAAAAGTTTGAAGACAAAGAGGTTTGAAGACAAAGAGTTTGAAGGCAAGAGAGAACGCGATCGTAAATAAGGCTACTAATTTTTGTGTTTTTGTGTTTATAGGTATGTGTGAACAGGGAAGATGCCTAGCAATAAGAAAAAAATTGCACTGTGTTTAGCTATGTCTGGTATGATTCTTATGGCAACTAAACATCGTACTATTAGAAAACGTAGCAAATGGGTCAAAAAATGGTTGTTGGAAAGAGAGTCTCTGAGCCACGTACCATTATTAGGAGAAATAAAACCAAACGAACCTATGGATTTCAAAAATTATTTAAGAATGGATAGTGCAACTTTTGGTAAATTATTATCCATGGTAAAAAATGGATTAACAAAACAGCACACTGCTATGAGAGCCAATTTCTCCAGAACAACGTCTTACAGCCACACTTCGATTTCTAGCAACAGGGAGATCTTATGAAGATCTAAAATATTCTGTAGGAATATCCGCACAAGCATTAGGATACTTTATACCGGAAACATGTGCTGTAATTTTTGAGGAATTAAAGCAAGAATATTTAAAGGTAAGTAATTTTATTATTAGAATTCAATAAACAAAAAAAATATGTATGTATCGAAATATAGAAATTTACTTTCATTACATATTAGAAAATCTAAAAATATAATAATATACAACATTCTAATCTGTTCATTAATACAAAATATTCAAATTATTATCTAAATATCTTGTGGACTTGAGATACTTCGAGCACTCTCAGCGTAATATGCAGCTAAATCGTTGCTAATAATAGATGACTGAGGGCTTGGTTGAGGAGATGGTGTAGTTACAGGAGTACTGGAATGGTATGAATATCCTAAGTTGCTTGAAATTTCATTTGTCGGCCAAGTATTGTTTATGATGGAAGTATCTACTATATCTACTGGCCGAGATAGTTCTTTTAACAATTCTTTTGTTAGTATTTTATTGATTAGTGTTTTTGCTAAAATTTGTTGCATGGAGTCCATTTTTTTTAACTTAGCTGCGACATTAATCCCGATAGCTTCAAATTCATTCGGCGGAGGCGTATCAGTATTTTGTTTCAAAACTTGAGTACATGTTCTCATGAAGTCCATTTGACTTTCTTGAAATGATAGTTTCTTTATTTCAATTACCAGCGGTTTCTCTATTACTGACTTTTTTTTGTGACACGACGGTTTGCGGAAAGATATCTGAAACAAAAAAAAATGTATTTGACTTTAATTTGAAATAACTAGAGGTAGATTAGAAAATGTTTATTATATTCTTAAATAAACTTTTGTTTTCAGTTTCCAACATGCAAAGAAGACTGGAGAAGTATCGCATCCAGTTTTGAATCCCGATGGAATTTTCCTAACTGTGCAGGAGCCCTAGACGGAAAGCATATCCGAATAGTACCACCACCAAGAACAGGTGCTCTGTATTATAACTATAAAAAATTTTATAGCGTTATTCTGATGGCGTTAGTGAAAGCGAATTGGGAGTTTATTTATGTGGACGTTGGAAAGCAAGGCAGAATGTCAGACAGTGCCGCTTTCGAATGGACTTCATTTTATAAAAAACTGCTTAAAGGCAATTTAGGTTTTCCAGACAACAGTGAAACTAAAGAAAATCTAAACTTTGTTATTATTGGTGATTCGGCATTCCCTCTACAAAATAATTTATTAAAACCTTATCCAGATAAAGATTTAACCTATGAAAGAAAGATATTCAATTATAGATTGTCTAGGGCACGAAATGTGGTAGAAAATGCGTTTGGTTTACTTGCCGCCCGTTTTCGGATTTTCCACACCAGTTTGGCACAGATGGCAAAAGATGTGGAACTGGTTTCCCTCTCAAAAAAGGAAACATGATAAAGCATCCATAGAAGCTAAGAATAATAGAGATAAATACTGCGAATATTTTAATAATAAAGGAAAACTTGGTTCGCAAGATAAAATGATCGAAGCTGGTAAAGCATAGTAGATATTTTCTTTCTTGTTAGTTACAAAATAAGTACCATAAACGGAGCTCGTAAATATCATCGCTTGCTGCCCCTGTCCTTTGTGAATTGAATACTTTTTTCAGTTCCTTTCGAAAGCATCCACGCAAATTTTGAATTTTTTTGTAAACAAAATCACGATCTGCCTTAGGATAGACTTTTTTCGACTATTCCACCAAATTTTCATAACATCTGTTCTTAAATTTTTGTTTGAGTATTCGTTAGATTTTGTTTTCCATAATGCCGGATGACTTTTATATATTTCGATAAATCCTGACAGAAATTCTTTTCCCATAAACCGTGTATCAATATTTTCACTCATGTTTGTATTTTATTAAATTGCAAGAGACTAAGTCGTTAAGAAAACTATGTACGTTTGTGGTTCTGAAATAGACAGACCAGTCTGCAGACAAGTCTGTGCAGAATCAAGATCGGCGCGGCGCTCGCACACTAACCTACGTATTTGTCTCGAGACTTTGACCGTTCCAGATAAAGTATGCAGAGAACTCTGCATGTGTGTGGCCGGCTATTGCCGCCGTAGAGACCACTAAATACAGGCGGTTGAAAATATCGCCTTCCCATATCGTCGGTCCAGTGCCAAAACCATGAATGTGCAAAATCGTGTTTATGAGATAATTGCAATTAAAAGATATAATTTGCTGTGAAAAATCAGTGTTCTGACTTATGTATTTGATCTTTTTGTACTTACTGTATATATTTAAGTAGTTAAAAGTTGCCTATTGTTTTTTTTCTATTTTGTATTGTTTTTTGTATATGTCACATTCATGAATTTGGATCTAATTTTTTCCAAGCCAAAAACTTGGAAATTTTTTCATGAAATTTTGTCTTTTTGTTATTCTATTATTGCAATATAAAAGAGTTTAATGCGTTACATTTTTACGATATAATGGTTAGTCCAGAATCTTTTAACTCAATATAAATATTAAACTAAAGTTAATTATGTTTTTTTTTTAAGAATGATGAAAAAAGTTGTAGTCAATTTCGGGTATGCAACTAATTTTATTTTTGGGCCGCATTTATTTAAAAGGTTAAGAAAAGTAAACAACAATTTTTTTAACGTTATTTTATTACCAAAAAATTTCAAAAAGTAGTGTTTAAAAATATTATTTTCAAATAAATTTGTACTATAAAAAATACGAAAATACGTTTTTACAAAAAACTTTTTAACGAAATTACAAATTTTCTTTATCGCTATCTTCACTTTCTTTCTCTACGTCTGGTTCAGGCAACCTATCCCTGACTTTATCACTTACCTTGAGTGATTTATAAAATGGGTGATAAATTTTTGGTATGGTAAGATCAGTACACATTTTTTGTAGATCTTGATACTTTGCTGCATTAATCGGTAACTCATCCTTATACGCTTTACCTAATGTTACTTTTTTGGGCCTTCCTTTACCTTTAGTAATATTTGCGACTTGAAACTCATCATCATAGTTGAGTTTGTATAGCAATTTGGTTTGATCAGCTTTAAGGTAACGAATCCAACAAACTTTACGCCAGGGAATTTGACTTAGTTCAAATGATTGATCTCCAAATGTTTTAAAGTCAAAGAAATCTTCATGTGTTAAATTTTTTACGGCGAATGGTTGTGGTTTTATACGAGCGCTTCTAATAATTTGGGTCCAGCCTTCAGAAGAATATACAG
This sequence comes from Anthonomus grandis grandis, assembly GCF_022605725.1. Lineage (NCBI taxonomy): Eukaryota > Metazoa > Arthropoda > Insecta > Coleoptera > Curculionidae > Anthonomus > Anthonomus grandis. The sequence goes on along the minus strand of NC_065562.1, from coordinate 326,076 downwards.
GTATATATTTAGCTTTTTGTTCAATTTTAGAGTGTATGGAGTCACACTCCATTTCGATGTGGCCGGTCTCAAAAAATTTATGGTCTATTTGAATCAAATTAGAGTGAACTGCTAGAACCTCAAGGCACATAGCAGCAAATATGGTATTTTTTTGTTGGCCCCCACAACCATCTGACATCATTCTAAGTTCTTTAATAGTATGGTGGGCTAGCAAGTACTCGCGGACGCAAGAAGAGATTTCGATTGCGCCTCTTTTCCCCTGAGTTACTTCCCATAGGTAGCAATCAACATTTTGATTTGCTAAGTTGCATATAGTTAAGTTATAGATTGCTAGCTTTCTTAAATAAAATATTTGGCCAGCTGGACCTTTGGGGGTTGTAAGTACAGACTGAAGATCAAAGTTAAAAGATAGCACATCTGCATTTTCCTTTGCTGCTTGCTTATCATCTCGATTCTCACGAGCTTGTGTTTTTTTTGTTATATGTTTTTCGAAATTCTCCTCATTTTTTTTGTTTTTCCTCGTCTGTCATGTTCTTCTGGGCTAAACATTGGTCTTTTTTTGGGCGAAAAAATCCTAAATTATATTCACTGAATATAACTCGATACTTTTCCAAGGAAACTGGTTTAATATTCTTTTCCACGCACATATCTTTATGCAATCTATGCATTATTGATTTAAACTGGCATCCAAAATACTTTTTTTTTGACGAAGATCAAACGAAATCTGCAGTAGTGTGACTCTACACAAGGAAATGACATAATGTGATCTCTAATCAAATTCTGATCTTCATCTTTAAGCTTATTAAAGGGAGCGTGTTTACCACGTAAATCTCCCTTAATTATCCCACAAGGAGTACGTTTTTCACATGCCGTGCGTATAAATGAATCCGTAATATTAAAAGTTGCCATAAAAAACTCACGACAAACCTTTCTTTTCTGACCATCCACAGTTAAGGTATACTCACAGGTAAAAGTTCGTCTAGAATTTTCAATATTTCTTGTCACCCTGCTCTTAAATTTTTGTTCCACGTGATTTATTACAAAAGTCCTCTGATCATCTAGAGATTCTAAGTTGCGAAACTGGTTGTAAATTTCATTGGCGGTTTTTCTCTTTTACAAAATATGTGATGCATTTATGGTTTGGCTTTCCCGAACATGGAGAAGGTAAAAGAGGACGAGCGTTTTTCTCTATGTTTCTTGCACCGAGGTATGCTTCACCTTTGCGCCTTTTTTCCTTTCTAATATTTTTCTTCCACATCGATTCGTTTCTTTTTTTTTATTGCATGCTCTAAAATATCAACACTTTTATTTTTTTTTACTTTCCCTATATAATTGTCTACGACTTACCGGGTTGAATTATTTGTAAATTCTCAGGATTAGGATCATTTGATGAAGTTGAGGTGCTTGAACAGGTAGAACAACTTGAAGAGCAGCTAGTACTATCAGAACTGTTGCCTGGGTCATAATTGTCTGATGAAGAAGCATTATCTTCAAATGTTAAGATATTATCTGGTGTCCTTAAGGGCGATGCCATGACTTCATTAGACAGCTGTTCAGCATCATCGTCGACTTTATCTTTAAAAATGCACAGTTAAAGACTAGCTAAATTTTTATTTCTCTAATTTATTATTTTTTACCTTACCTGTTATATTTATGTTTTGTTCCAATTCGAAGTTAGTAACGCTTATGGTAAAATCATCACCAATATTATTATAGGCAAGTGTTTCAATATTTGCGACATTATCAGGAGAATGAGCAGTTTTGAATACTGGCGGAGCCTCGGTTAGCTGCAAAAAACAGTGTGTATTAGTTGTTAAGGCAAGGATAAAGGTACCTACCATAAAATATTAAAAAAAATATGTTTGGTAAGTACATAAACTTTTTAAAACTTTAAAGATAAAAAGTGCTATATTAGCGTCTGAAAATTAAGGTTTACCTAAATGCAAAACAAATTAGCTGATTAAAGTCATATTGATTTAAACTAAAAAAATGTAATTAATTTAAACAAAAATAATTTAAATTAATATGATTTTAGTCTCTTAATTGTTTTGCACTTAAGCCTTAATTTTTAGGCCCTAATATAGCACTTTTTATATCTTAAGTATCAATGCCTTATTCTCTTTGTTAAAAGTATCCTCAGCAGACTCTCTGTGGCTCACCATTTCCATTATTCTTTTAGCTCTAGATGCCATTTTTAACACTTATGCCATTGCCATTAAAACAAACCTTTAATCTTTAAAACAAAAAATCACAAAAAAGCTTAGAGTAATTTTCTTATGAAAGTACGAAACACTAAACTATAACATTCACAATACTATTTATGAGTTTTTTCTTGCCAAAATTTGTGAACGACAAAAAAAAGTGCTGCACATTCAGTATTACGTATTACACTAGTGTAACTAAATTTTCTGTGATATTACAAATCCAAACAGATGAATCCGGCACTTTCAGATTGTTTTGACAAATTTTTTTCAAAGCCAAATTAATGAAAGTGCCACTTTCAACTTCACTATATTATTCTGTACAATGCCAAAATCGCGAAACTATAACATTCGTTACCTTGCCGTTGAGAGCGAACGTAGCCAACTGACATTCGCGAAATGGGTTCTGTTCCCCCACCACATCAATGACGTATAATCAGATTCGCGTCTGTGGCATAGGAAAGAAGCTTGGAAAATAAATTTATTGATGCACTTGGGTGAAATTCGAAAATTTTGCACATTCATGGTTTTGGCACTGGACCGACGATATATAATATCGTATTCATTTGATTTTATGAAGCGAGTCGCTTTAGACTAGCTCAGGTTTCACGTAAAGTAACGAGCCGCCGCTGCTGGTTCTTGAGTCTGGTGCAACCTCGTTCACATCAAATACATCAAACCATTTACCTACAACAATAAAATCAATAAAAATAAAATTAAATTTTATAATGTATTAGGTGTACCTGTTTGAAAAAATCTGCACATTCTGGCCAATTCATATCAGGTGGAAGATGTCCCAAAATCCCGCACCTGCTGATAACTTTCGAAATGGTGTGAGAAAAAAGCTTAGCAGCAAATTTAATTCTTTGTCTTTGAGCTCCTGTGACATTTAATGTTTCTTTTCTAATTTTATTAGTGATTTTTAAATCTGAGACAGAAGTAATATCCAATAGATTTTCTATTACATTTTTGTTAATTTCTTTTCCAAAAATGATTTCTAATTAATTTTAATAGGTGTGGAACATCTGCCAATACAGATATTTTCTCATTATTAGAAGGATTACTAAAGTAAGGCTTTGTATATGTAATATTTAATTCATTATGTAAGCCTCTATTTCCACCACCCAAGTCAAAAACGACTAATACTACATGAAATCCTAAAAATATATAGATTTACAGGTTTGCTTAGAATGACATTTTAAACAGAAATCTTACCAGAATCTTCGACAAATCTCACTATGTGGAGCAGCTTTTCAGAGGTAATTTTCATATCGTAATAAAAAAAATGGGTTGTTTCCAAGATTTAAAAAGTCCCCTCATAACAACAACTTGTACATATGAAAAAGGTTTTAACAGCTCATCTTCTCCACGATCATAAATATATTTTATCTTTTTTGTTAAAATCTGATGCTTCTACAAGTTTAAAAACATTCCTTAAAATCCCTGAATTGGCTGATTTTTATTTTTTTGGCTGGCTGAATTTTAATTTTTTTAAGCCAAGCTTTTAAAGTGGATACTGCCGGGTATGGATATCCCTTTTTTAACATCAACCTGTATGCCCTTGGTCCCGCAGTGTGTATGACAATAGCATTTAAAATTTCTGCAACAGACCATTGTATACGCTTGTTGCATCTTATTTTTTCAAGCTGATTTTTTGAAAAAATTGTCTCCAGGGCAGAGAGTTTCTGTTTTAAAAAGAATATTTCTTGGTTTTTGCTCTCCAATGACTTTTCTAATTGACTAATATCCGCACCAGTCACACTAGTTTGAATACTGAAAAAATACAATTTTATGATTATTTTGTAAATTTAAAAATTTTAAATAAAATACCATATAGTTTTATTTGAATCAGGAACAAGGTCAGTACCAGGCATTACTTCTGGAAGATTTGAAAGGGAACTACTACCACTACCTTCACCTTTATTAACATCATTTTTTTCTCCACCATCGAAACTACTAACTATAAATAAATAAATTATTAATAATAGCAAAAAATATGTAAAAAATGATTTACTTTTTTAGTAACTCCGCTACTACTTGTTTCCTCTCCCTTTTTTTTTATTACGGAACTACGTTCCTTTGATGGTATTTTACTGGCCGGTAAATTCTGAGTTGGGACAGCGTCATCGTTCAACCCACGATAACGTTTTGGCGTATAATTTAACAAGCTATGCTGAAGATTGACTTTAAAACCAGTCTCCAAGAAATGTTTTGAGCAAATACATGCTGTTTTTATATTAACCTTGTCTTCCCGCTTTGTTGCCTGAACCCATTTCTCGCACACAAGTTTATCCTTTGGAAAATGAAAAAAATTGACCTCACAAGGATTCGTTTTCGATTGATTGTCAAAATTACATCCATATACGGCACAACGCATACTTTATTTTATAATAATTCGCACTTTTCACCACAAACACAAAACAAAACAACAGCCTTTGTTATGCTACAATTATATGGCCACTTATGCTTAGTATAAGTTTAGTTTAAGATAATAATTGTCACAGCTTATTCAGCATTTAGAAGTATATATATAGAGGATGTGAAAGAGGAGTAGTTAGTCATCTTAGCGCAGTCATAAAGTAAGCTTTGCAACATTGTAACATAAATTGTATTCTTGTGTTTAATAAATTAATTTTTTAAAAACACGAGTTGCGATTTATTAAATAAAATTGGCGCAGTCGGTAGGATCCTTTCGGAGGATCTCTGTGAACATCGTCGAGTACAGATACGAGTAGTCGCGAGTTACGTAACGCGAATTACGTAAATACGTGAGTGAGTGATCCCTTAGCTATAAGCGTGGATACAGTGCTTAGTGTCTGGAAAGTGCAGATTACCAGTAGTTCACTCTTCTGTTTTAACAGTTTAGAAAGGATCAAGAATTTAGTTGCTGAGCAAACTGAGACGAGCTGAGTGATTCCTGGCCAACAACCCTCGAAAAGTGGTACGCCATTGCGAGTAGCCAGTAGGAAGAATTGGCATAGCTAGCTTCCAAGACAGGTGGTGCCTTCACTACAGTATAGCTGTTGTTGCAGAGACATCATTTGATACAGGTCAGAAACTAGAAACTTTTTATTGTACTGTATAGAATTGTTTCTGTTAGTTGGAAAACCTGTTAATTAAGGAAATATTTTGAATATTTTATAATTGAAAATTTGAAATTTTATTTCTTATTATTATTATTTTTCTTTTTTGAAGTTTAGTATGAACTCTAATGAAAAAATTTAACAATAGAGTTAGTGACATAACTTATCCTAGAGTAAAGAGTTTAGAGATTACTTCAAACAGTAATTCTTCTTTAGATTCTGGCTTAAACGAGCTTTATTCCGAAATAGCAAATAATACTTTATCATCCCTTAATTTAGATAATAATAGTTTAGGTATAAATTTAAACTTAGTAGACAATAGTAATTTAGTAAACAATAATAAAATGGCTGATGCATTAAAATCAACCGTTGCACTTCTCAAAAGCTTTGATGGTCAACCATCCAGATTAGAAACATTTTTAAACCAGATTGATACCTTTATGCAAGATACTTTAATGCAGACCCATCACAACAAGAATATGTAATTTTAGCAATTAAATCAAAAATTATAGGAGAGGCTGAAGACTTTTTGTTAACAAGATCTGACTTAAACTCTTGGGCAGAAATAAAAATTGCATTACAACAAAAATTTAACGATCCAATTACTAGGGCTAATTTACAGCAACAATTAATTTTCTTAAGCAGAAAAAATGAATCTATTAATGATTATATTCAACGCTTAAAGTCATTAGTTAATAAGATTAATAATAAGATTTGTTCCGAAATTAATAATATCGAAGCTAAAACAATTCTCATCAATCAAAATGAACTAACAGCTACACAAAATCTTTTAGCGAACGTCCCTAATGAACTTAGAACATTACTAATTGTGCAAAATCCACAAACCTTAGATCAAGCTATCGATATTATCACAAACTATGATATTTTAACAAGCCAAAACCAATTCAAAAATAACTACCTTCATAATCAAAATATTGCAAGACAAACTTCACACAAACTACCAAATCAACCACAAATAAATCAACAAAGAAAAATTAACAATAATCAATTGAGACCACAAAATCAATTTAATCACCATAAACAGAATCAATTTAATCAATATAAACAAAATCAATTTAATCAACAAAGACAAAATCAATCAAATCAATTTAGACAAAATGAACCAAACACATCTAGACCATATAACCAACCATTTAATAAACTACAAAACCAGCAGTTTACACAAAGAAACCCGCAACGAACACCTCAATATCCCCAACCAATGTCCGGAATACAATACACTAATACAAAACCCCAATATCCTCAACCCATGTCTGGAATAAGTGTACAACCTAGAAGAGAAATGCCTCATTATACACAACCTAAACATGAATTGACCCACTTAGAAAATATAAATGAAGTCCCATATTTTGATAGCTATAACGAAAACGTCCCCTATTCTGATAACTATGATGAACCCTATTACGACGAACATAATTTTCCAAATTGCAATCCTGAAGACAATTCCGAAGATTCACTAGTAGAACAACTAGAAAATTTTCATTTAGAAGCCTCAGAGAAAACAAACCCTGTTTAAGTTTAAATAGTTTCCAAGTTAATCAACTACCCTTCATACACATTCCTGTTTTAAATATTCGATTACTTATAGATACAGGTTCTCACGCATCACTTCTTAGACCCTCATTGGCAGAAACTTATTTTCCTGAGTTAATTCAATCATATATTAGTACCCTACAAACTTGTACTGGTTCACAAAAAGCCACGAGTAGAGCTTTTATCCCCTTGTTCCTAAATTTTGGCATAACAAAATCAATAGAGTTTATTTTATTCTCATTTCATGAATATTTTGATGGTATTTTAGGAATCAAAGATTTATGCAAACTTGGCTTAAACATTGACTTAGAAAATCAAAATTTGGTAAATCAATATTTAACAATTCCTTTCCACTATAGAGAAAATTTTGAAGAATTCGTAATCGAAATACCCCCAGAAACTGTTCAAAAATGTATAATAAAAACTGATCTACCCAACGATACAACTTGGCTAGTCCCCTATTTTCATGATGAAGAAATAACAATTCATCCTACATTAGTAACGATCAAAAATAATTCCTATATAATAGATATTCTTAATCATTCTAAAAGATCAATTGCGTTAGAAGGTCATGTATCCAATGGATTACCCTTGGAACCAATTGAACTTAATAATTACGAAATATTAGATAAAATCCCTTCTTGCGACACCCTTAAAACAAATCATTTTAGTAAAAATATTTCTTGTAACGATTTAAACTTAGAATCCCTGATTAGACACGAACATTTAAATAAAGAGGAACGCAGAGAACTTTTTAAGCTAATAAGAAAGTTCGAAAAAGTCTTACACAAACCCGGAGATAAATTAACGTTTTCAAATCAAGTAAAACATAAAATAAACACTACCGATGAAATCCCAGTCTATACTAAAAGCTATAGATATCCGCATATCCTTAAACAAGAAATCGACAACCAAATTGAACAGATGCTAGATGATGAAATCATTAGACCTTCAAATTCCCCATGGAGTTCACCTGTATGGATAGTCCCGAAGAAAGCCGATGTGACAGGAAAAAAGAAATGGAGAATCGTCATTGATTATAGGAAATTGAATGAAAAAACCATAGGCGATAGATACCCAATTCCTAACATCACAGACAACTAGGCCGATGTAACTACTTCACAACCATAGACCTTGCTAGCGGATTTCACCAGATAGAAATGGATCCGGAAAGCATACCAAAGACAGCATTTAATGTAGAACATGGTCATTACGAGTACGTACGCATGCCATTTGGACTCAAGAATGCACCTGCGACATTTCAGAGAGCAATGGATAATGTGTTACGAGGTTTGCTAGGCAAAATATGTTTAGTTTACATGGACGACATCATTATATTTTCAACCAGCCTGCAAGAACATCTTAATAACCTTAAATTAGTCTTCGAGCGACTTGTGTCTTTTAACATGAAAATACAATTAGACAAATGCGAATTTCTGAAAAAAGACGTAGAATTCCTAGGACATATCATAACAGCTGATGGAGTTAAACCAAACCCACGGAAAATTGAAGCAATTAAAAATTTTAAAATTCCAAATACCCCTAAAGAAATCAAATCCTTTTTAGGCCTCGTCGGATATTACAGAAAATTCATCAAAGACTTCGCAAAGATCACGAAACCTCTTACCAATTGTCTTAAGAAAAACGTTAAAATTATTCACGATAAAGCCTTCCGTACAGCATTTAATCTCTGTAAGAACATTTTAACTAACGACCCGATTCTACAATACCCTGATTTTCATAAACCCTTTGTACTGACAACAGACGCATCAGAATACGCGATTGGAGCTATATTATCTCAAGGACCCATCGGATCTGATTTACCCATTTCATATGCTAGTCGTACATTAAATTCCACTGAATGTAATTACTCTACAATTGAAAAGGAACTTTTGGCAATAGTTTGGGCTACAAAATATTTTCGTCCCTACCTTTTTGGCCGAAAATTTACAATTATAACGGATCATAAACCACTTCAATGGTTATTTTCGATCAAAGAGCCTAATTCAAAATTAGTAAGATGGCGACTCAAACTTCAAGAGTATGAATATACAATTCAATATAAAAAAGGTATTCATAATAGCAACGCCGATGCACTATCACGACCACCAAGAGAAATACACCCCATGGAAATCAAGAAACCTCCTTCTACTCACATGTCAGCAACATGCGATGACAATGAGGCAGATGACCAATATTTATGGCACGAAAGAATCAAGCATTTCTTTGATAACTTTCAAGATCAACCGAATCTTTTTGAAAAACCACAGAAAAAGAAAGAAACAAAAAAGATTAATATTATTTCTCAAATAATAATACCTCCACCAAGTTTGAAGAAAATCAAGGAACCCGAACAAAATAAATCAGAATCACCAAAACCTTCGACAAGCCATGAAAACGACATCATTTTATTAGAAATTCCAGAAAAAGACGGATCGGAAACAGACACAGCTAGTCTATCCATAGAAAAATTACCACCAGAACCTCAAGAGATCGTAAATAACAAAAAAGATAACTCCGAAACAGAAACAGTACACACATCAAAGGAAGACCCTATATTAGGTGCCCCGTATGTCAATAAATCTTTAAACATATTCAAAAATCAGATTATATTTAAATGGACAGCAAAAGAAAAACCCTATGTGACCAAAACTACCCTATTCGAAACAAAAAAAAGACTAATTTATTTTATAAATAAAGACCCCTTAACTTTTGATATACAATCACTCTTTAAGGATTATCTACCACCGGATACATATTGCCTATATTTCCAAAATAAGGAATTAGAACCCCTAATTTTAAGAATTTTTCAAGAAACATTTAAAAATAACGCATACAAACTTGTTATTTCAAACACACTCCTTGAAGACGTTTTAAACGTAGATGAAAGAAAAGAAATTATAGAAAGATATCATACCACGAATACATCGCACAGAGGAATGACGGAAAACATAAAAAATATTAAACAACGCTATTACTGGCCGAGCCTGGAAAGAGACGTTATAGATTATGTAAATACTTGTGAAACATGTCAAAAAACAAAGTATGATAGACATCCATACAAAGTTGTATATAAACCAGCCCCAACTGGATCAAGACCCCTTGAACACATATATATGGACATATATTCAATTTCAGGTCAAAAGTATTTAACCTTAATAGACAATTTCTCAAAATTTGCTACTGCCTACCCTGTACATGAAACCTCAATAGAAATCTGTCAGAATTTGATTAAATTCTTTTCTCATCATGGTACACCTTCCAAGATTACCACCGACAATGCTAAATCCTTTAAAAGCAATTTAGTACAAGACCTCTGTAAAACTTACCAAATAGAATTACATTTTATAACCCCATACAACCCAAATTCAAATTCCCCAATAGAAAGATTTCATTCAACTCTTCAAGAAAGCCTTATTGCCCTTAGAAACGATCATCGTAGTAAATCTATTCAAGAATTAATAGACATAGCTATTTTAAACTATAATAACAGTATTCATTCATCACATGAATATACCCCATTTCAAATTTTAAAAGGCAATTTAAATTACCAATTAAATTTTGAAAAAAATCTAAACCAAATGCAAACTGATTATGTTTATGAACTAGCACAAATATTTAAAGAACTCAATGAAAACATAACATCAAAATTAAACGCAAAAAAGGCAAATATTTTAGCAAATCTAAATAAAGAACGAGAAAATGACCCCGAAATACCTGAAGCTACTACACAACTTATAAGTACACCGCGAAAACTAGCCTCAAAACTAGAACCTAAATATAAGAAAACTAAGTTTAGAAATCAGCGACATCCCAAGAATATTAAAAGACGATCATAATTTTCAGGAACAAAAACCATGAAGCTAATCATTCTTCTACTTCCGCTAATAGTCAATGCCCAGTATAAGATTGAAGAATTAACGAATCCTTTACTACCAGTGTACCAAGGAATTAGTTATATCATAACAAATTACCATCATGTATATTATCATGTTAATTTAACCAACATAAAAGACTGTCTAAACATTACAAAAACAACCCTTTTACAAACTAATATCACCCTCGGAAAAACTAATGTTACCCCTTACTTTCCCTTATACAAGCTATTGATAACAAGAATTCATAATCTATTTGAACAAGTAAAATCAATAGAATCTTTTATTGAACATTATTCTACCCCTCAAAATAGAGTCAAAAGAGGATTATTTAATTTCATAGGTAAAACTCAAAAGTTTTTATTTGGCACTTTAGATGATAGCGACCAAGAACGTTATGATACGTATATAAAAACATTGCAAGATAACCAAAATACCTTGCATCATGACCTTTCCCTAACCCAGACAATCGTTAAAAACTTGACGAGAGACATAGACACCCAACTAAGCAATATTAAAAATAACCAAGAAGTATTATTGACCCAGGTCACTGACTTGAAACAAATGACCCAGTCTATAACCATAACTTCTTATTTTATTTTGCTACTTGACAATTTAGAAAACAACCTTCGTGTGCTACATGAAATCTATACGAACGTGCAAACCGCAATTAATTTCGCTGAGATAAATATAATGCATCACAGCATTTTTAAATATCAAGAGCTTAAAACGATTATCTTGAACATTGACCCTAAAAACCGGATACCTTTTGACAATATAATCAAATACTATGAAATTGCACATGCAGACGTAACAATTAAAGACAATTTAATTATATTTTACGTAGCCATTCCACTAATATCGGAAAAACCTTACATGCTTTATCATATATACCCAATTCCTGTAAATAATCAATTAATCACTATTAATAACCCCTATTTGTTAAAATCTAATAATAATTTCTATAATTTAAGAAAAACACTCTCACGAGATGTGTGCATGTTTTTATGCCCTAATAATTTGCTTAATCAAAACGAACCTTGCATTGTTCAAACTATTAACCTAACCAATCATTGCCCTATGATACCTATTAAGTACAAAGAGACGTCTGCTACACAGTTAAATGATAATTCAATCATAGTAATTCCGAGTTCTGAGAAGAACATCTATTTTGAATGTCCCAGTCAATACAGTATCGAAACTATAAGTAAACCAACCCTACTTATACCCTCAGATTGTAAAGTAAAAATAGATGATAAAATTTTTGACTCACAAAGACCAGAGACAATCAATCTAAGACTAAAACTTCCTTCAATTAATATCGATGAGCGATTAGTTCAAAATATCGAACCTTTAGACTTAAAAGAAATAAATCTTGAAAATATTAAAGAAGATTTGGACAACGCTCAAAAATTGGTAGTTCATCCTTTACAGCACTTCGATAGTATAAATTCCGGATTATCGATTACTTTGTTAATTATCATTGTTATCATCCTTGCATTAGTAATAAGTATGTATTTTTATAAAAAATATAAAACAGAAACTGTAAAAGTGGACATAGAGTTGAAACCCCTCGAAAATCCCCAATTTTCTCAGACCTAAGGAAGGGAGGAATTATATGGCCACTTATGCTTAGTATAAGTTTAGTTTAAGATAATAATTGTCACAGCTTATTCAGCATTTAGAAGTATATATATAGAGGATGTGAAAGAGGAGTAGTTAGTCATCTTAGCGCAGTCATAAAGTAAGCTTTGCAACATTGTAACATAAATTGTATTCTTGTGTTTAATAAATTAATTTTTTAAAAACACGAGTTGCGATTTATTAAATAAAATTCTACATAAAGCAATGGCGTCTCATTTCACTCAATTGGTGACGTCATCCTCGCCGTGAAGCTCCGCCCGCCATGCGCAATATCTTACCTTTATTGTTTGTATGGGTATATTTCACATAATTGGCTAATCATGGACTAAAAACTAAAAAAAAATAAATTCTTCCCAGGCTTTCAAGCTTGTAGTGAGTTTTATGATTTGTTCATGATCACTTTACATTATTTTTACTTTGGCCACGAAAAATAAACCCCAGATAAAGAAATATTACGGTTTTTTATAAAATTATAAAAAAAATCATTTCGGTAACGTAAAAAAAATTGCCACGTATTTTAAGAATGTTTGGTTTTAAAACATCTTTTTACCTAAAATTGGATAAGGTTATACCTGTTGCATTATTTAGTCACCTGCTTGCAAATTTATTAGGACTATGGTTTTAAAAATATCACACAACATGATGAATTCTTTTAGAAACTCTTTTCCATACGAAACTTTTTTGCATTATAATAATGTTTTCTGGTTTTATTGTAACTTTTCACAGAATTAGGTTAAGACAATGTTCAGATGTCTTAATTAAATTTTTTCTTCTTTAAATCAATACCAAAAAATAGATTTTTAACCGGATGTTGGAATGTTGCCGAAATGATAAAATGAAGTTACCGAAATGACAAAATGACACTGATATTTTTAGTTTAAGTACGCTATTTATTAAAATTATGACATTACTTAAACTTAAATTATTAAACACTTAAACTGAGCTTTTTTTTAAGTATACTTACGAAAACATCATAAGAAAACATCAAATGATTTGTTAAGATTATGTTTTAAGATACATTTTGTATGATAAATTTATTGGCAAGAGACACACTTAATATAGCGTTCCAGTTTCTGGTTATCTGAAACGTACAAATAAAACAAAGACCCGATTCTATTTTAACATTTTTAAAAAAAGGATTCATTATTTCTGCAGACAAAATGTTTATCTTTGGTTGGTATCTTTGGTATCTCTTGTTGTTGAGGCAAGGATATGAAATTACCTTTAGTAAGAATTAAGGAAAATAGCTTTTATATTATACAGGGTGTCCAAGATAAGGATCCTAAGCATGGGGATCTCGGTACCTGTTGAAAAAGTTGTGCACTTTGAAGCGTATTTACATGCCGTTGAGAAACTTCAAAAATTTTCATGGCCTGCTGAAATATTTGGAAATTTATTTTATTTTTAACTGCGGGTTTTCTTACTATAATTTTATGTATACAGGGTGGTCCAAAAATAAGTTACGACCATCAACTTCAATTTTTGAAATGGAAATACCTATTTATTTGTAACTTTTTATTATTTTTCCACTGACTACTTTTGCAAAAATATCTTTAGCTTTCTGTTCTTTAATTAACTTTGAATTTTCTGACAATTGGTCTTTTAACACTTCACCAAAGACAAGCTGTTTTTTAATAGTTGCTGGAACATTTATACCGGAAGTCATTTTATCTATTCTAGTTTCTGGAGAGTCTGTCAAGATGAGTCAACATCTTTTCGTAGCATTTTCATTTTATTTTCCGCTTCCTTAAGTTTTCTATAGCAAGACGCTCTATCCCTTTTTTCTTCCAGCTATTTTCTTGGCAGAGTTTTGTTTAGGGATTTGTCTATCTTCAACCTGCTGTTCTTGCATTAATTGTATTTCCTGGTCAAAATTTTGTTTATCATCTGTTGTGGGAAAAGAATTTTGAGCTATATATTGGTCTGTTTGTAGTTTTTGCCTTTCTTTTCGTCATGAACCTTTTTTTTCGTATCTTCTCTTTTCTGTCTTAGATTGCCTTCTGTAGTTTTACTTGCCTTTTTTTTACTTGTTTTTTTTTTATTTCATGATCCAATTGGTTTTTTATGTCCTTTCATGTTTAATTTTACTTTAAAGTCCTCTGTCTCAGTTGGGTTTTTTTCAGGCTGGTTTGGTTAGCTGCCGTTCCATCATGTCGTTTTTCTTTGATTGGTTGTAATTCATCTTCATTTTTTAGTATTTTAGTTTTTTTTTGGCAATTTAGTATCCAAGGGACTTTCTTTAATATAAACGTTTTTATTTTTGTCATCTTGAGAATAATTTTTTTCTTTAAGTATTTTTCTTTTTGCTATTTCGGCATCCCTTTTTTTCTTTTTCGACTCTTTATCCTTTATTTTCTTTTCAATATTACGTTGATATGCTTCCACTCTGTCTTTTTTCAATTTTTCCTTCAAGTTGGCTAATTTTTGTGATTCATCCATCTCAATTTCGGTAACAGAATAAGTTACCGAAATGATGTTACCGAAATTATGAAATTTCAAATAACTCCTAATAACTCCCTCTATGATTAAGATACAAAAGTATAATTTAGAGGTTATGTTAAGTAATGGCATATTTACAGAAATGTTAAAAAGAAAAAAGGGATTTATCTATTAAAGCTTTTACTTACTACGTTACCGGGATGATCTGTAATAAAAGTACGACACGGAAAATCGATTTTCACCAATTATTTTAAGGAAAAAGGAATAAAATCTCGGAAAACTGCTTAAAAGCCTATGTTCTAAACCACGGCGTGCACTTGACTGAACGAGAGTCAGCGTCTATTTTCTCAGTCGGTATACAGTTTTCGGGAATAGCACAGTAGGTTACCGAAATGACGCTTGTTGGGAAGGACAAGAAGTTTTAATTTTTAGGGTTTTTTAGGTGAAATAAAAGATAATATTAAATTTAAATTTACAATCTAAAGACTTTTTGGAGTTGGAATTAAAATTTAGGGATGCATATTTCACAAGGAGTCGACATAACTTAGGTTTAAACTTCAATAAATGATAAAGGGACAGTTACCGGAATGACGTTTTTGTAGCTAATAATTTTTTTTTAAATGAAAATTTAACCCACATATTACTGAAACTATTTTTTTTTTAGTTTTAGTTTTATTTATGAAAAATATTAGCACATGTGGCTTATTTGACGACAAAAAAATACCAGAAGGTTAATTTTTGCATTAGGTTTGAAAATACGTCATGTTCTTTTAAAAGGACAGTAGTAAAAACCGGTATAGTAAAACTGGAAATAGAACTTTATTATTATTTATTCAAAATTTACATTGTATGGAAGTTCTTGAAACATTCTTTTGTGTGCAATGGTATATTGCATTTTTCGCACAAAAATTGAACCTTTTTCTTGCAGTAACCACAACGAGATTGTTTTGCTTGATAAATAATTAAATGGTTCATACCGTCAAATCTTGAGTGTAAAACCGTAGTGGGATTCCGTCTTGTTGGGCCACATTTGGTATCTTTTTTATAGGTTTCTAAAAGATTGCAAGCAATTTGCCTTCTAAATTCAAGCTGATCAAGACTTCCTTCATCTTTTCGGTGCAATTGCCAAGCGTTTTGAATAGCCATATCAATACCATGTACAACTAGAGGAGTGTACCTTTTTTTTCCCCTTATAGAGATTCGATAAAGACTAATGTTTTGATCACTGCGGTCGACGCCGCCCATGAAAGAATTGTACTGCTTTATAACATTTGGTTGAGAAACAAAAATGTGTTTTTTTCATTCTGGGAGAAGCGTTTCACTAGATGATGTGGTGTTACTGAACAAAAGTTAGACGCGATCGCAACAACACTTGTCATGCCAGCGACAAACCACAATTCCTGTGTCTTTTTCTAGTCTTTAATCGTATGTTCCTCTTTTCATTTTTTTCATAGCTGCTACTGGGATTAGGGGGCATTTTAGTGTACGATTGTATCTGTACCGAAAATGCCTCTAGTTTTTAGTTCATTTAGTAGGTGCATGGATGAAAAGAAGTTGTCAAAAAAAAGGTGGAATCTCGTTTTTGGCCAACATGATTGAAGCACATCTGCATAGGATAAAACAACTGACGAACTATATACTATCCCAAGTTTTTGTATAAAGCTGTTATCTGCGATGAATTGCCTTGATATGGTGTAAACCACACAATCTATCCTAGGCGAAGAGTACCCACCCAGAGTTTATAACCCCAGCGAATGGGTTTGTTTCGTATAAATTTTTTCGTAGGGTGCCTTCCAAAATATGGTACCATGGCTTCATCTATGCTATGTTCTTGTTCGAAAGGAGCATGTTTTAGAAAATTTTTATTCAATGCGTCATATAATGGTCGTATTTTAGCAAACTTGTCCGTATTATTTAGATTATTATTATCACATACATGAAGAGCTTTCATTATATGGGTAAATCTATTTCGCGAAATAGCCTCAGCAACATTGGTACTATGACTTTCATCACGATTTTCCCAATACATATATCTTTTTGTTAATACTACGTAGCCACTCAAAATAAGCACACCCACAAAACACCGAATTTCGCTATCTGTAACATCACTAATTAAGTTTTTTTGTGCCGCGTATGTATTGGTAAATGTAGTTATCATACTGAATAGGTCGTCGTCAAAGAATAGCGTGAAGAGTTGTAATGGAGTACGATTTTGTTTGGGTTTGATTTTTGGTCTCCAGTAAACATCCTTAGAATGCTGGTAAAGATCTCCGACAAGCCAGGATGCGGATGTTAGTTTTTCCGGAAATATTGAAGCATTGTTTTCTGTATGCGTAGTTCAGAAAGAGCCATGTCTTCATCTGAATCTGATTCTTGAGCACGCTGATCTTGTTTATCAAAAATTAGCTCTACGTCATTTCTCAGCTGGCTTCCTGGTAAATGATCGATAGTTGTGACATCTTCGTCTCCTGAGTCGCAATCTGTCACATTATCATTTGCATTGTCAGGAGGAAAAATAGTTATACCATCAGGAGGCGTTGGAATCTCATCTGTCTCAAGTTCTGCAACTAACTCGTGCAATTTTAACGGTCTCCTAAAAAAATATCAACATTGTAGTACATATTACTACTATCCTTTTAAAAGAACAAAAATGGTCGTACGCAAGAATGTAAAAAAAACTCAAACCAATATTTACACTATAATTGCATTCAAGTAAATGAATTAACAAAATCGTATTGCCTAAAGTGCTTATGTTTAATAAGTGATAAAAAAAACTTACTTCCAATCAGCGATATCCATGATTCATAAAAAAACAAAACAAAACAATGCAAAGCCGGTACGTAAATAATGTTATGGTGCGACCGACTGTTGAAATCTTTAAATAGATATGTTTGACAATAAATATCACAATAAATATAACGACATTTTATCGATTGCTTTTTAAAAGGACAGTAGTAATATTTGGGTTAATGTTTGGTGACTATAAAAAAAAATGCACCTCAGAAAACGTCTCTAATAATTTATGTAATTTTTTGAAGTAAAGTATCTTTAAAAATAAAATTATTACACGACCAGACATGAGATTTTCCCAATATGTGAAATTTACCCGTATCGTGCTGCAATAGTATCAAGACGTCTTACGGCGTCTTGCATGTGTTGGGTGGGGAAAAAAGCTTCCATAAAGGAAGGCACAGACTGGCGCGATCGCGGCCGTGTTCACGATCACGATCACAGTCGCGATATCGTAAGCGATCATTTTAACACAAACTAAGGGTACAAACATAGTGGAACGACGAGGCTAGAGGCACAGCGACGAGGTAAGCGACGATATAAGCGACGTGGCAGGAGACATACACATAGTAAGGAGACAGAAGTCGCGATTAATTGCGACTCTTCAAATTCAATTTAGTCAAAACAATGTTTTCCGACAGTGAAGATGAAATTTTATTTGACAATGCCGCGCTTCGCGGACTTATTGTAATGGGAGGTTTAAACAGAACTTGCTCTGTACATCCCATTAATAAATCGCGCAAACGATTTGGGCAGTATCATACACTATTTTTTGAACTCAAGCAGCATCCAGACCGATTTTTCGAGTACTTGAGAATGGATATTGCTACTTTTAACTATATTTTAGAAAAAGTGTCTCCATGTCTACAAATGAATTGGACAAACTACAATAAACAACCCATTGGACCGGAAGAGAGGTTGGTTATTACTTTAAGGTAAGTTGAATGTATATTTTTGTACAAAAAACATAATATTTATTAAGTATTACAACTAAACAGGTCAATTAACATAACATCTTAAACACTGGAAAAAATGAACAAAAACTAAGTAGAAATATTCTTTTCGGTAAAAACATAAAACGAAAGATTCAGTAGGAGTTGGCGTTCTGATTGATCGGATAATCGAAAGGTTCGATTCCTTGATTCTGATTCATTTGATTAGTATAGCCATAAGCATATCTCTGAACCAGATCTTGAACGCCATTTCTAAAATGCAAAATGTTGTTATCCGCAATTTTTCTCACGTGTGGTAGTAGACTCTTAAAAAATGACAGATGATCATCTTCTTTGGTTTTATGTATGTTTGCCCTCTTTGTTCTAATGAACTCCAATTTCTGTTCCTCGATGGCCAATAAAGCGTCAACATTATTTTTTCTTTTACGGAGTCGGCCCTTTAAAACTGTTCGAGGTTCAGCAAAATGACTTGACGTGCCTGTAGATGAATCCTCAGTGTTTTCGAAAGCAACAGAAGCAGGTGTCAATGGCTCGACATTCACGGGATCTTGTACATCGTCTATTGTTTCCGTCCCACTCTATCGTCATCAGAATTCACATCAGATTGCACGTCCGTAGCAAGCGATTCATCCAAAGAATCTACCAAATTTCCCGTTGCTTGTCGAGGCCTAAATTGATCCTTTAAGAATAACAAACTTTTAAAATAGGGCCAGTAGGATTTAATTGCAATGTCCCCTGGATCACCAGACCGTGGAATGGGAAGTTTTTTCAGTTCTCTTCGGAAATAATCTCTTAAATTTTTCCATTTAGTTTGGGCCACCTTCACTGCAAAAAAATGGATTTCAGTTACGAATAAGCTATTTTTAACATTGATTTTTGTTTCAGAAGTGGTTCATTCTAGCATTAGTGTTAAAATAAAATAGAACACAGCCTAATCACTGACACTAACTAAAATTTTATTATTTTTTATTGCAGATATTGTGCTACAGGAGAATCTTTCAAAAGCCTATCATTCACTTTTCGCATGGGAGCTACAACAGTTGGATCAATTGTTAAAGAAACTGTTAACGCGGTATGGAATATATTACAGCCAATACACTTGCCAGTTCCAACACAGGATGATTTGATTAAAATCAGTGAAGATTACATGAAAATCTGGAATTTTCCTAATTGCTTAGGTGCATTGGATGGCAAGCACGTAAAAATTAAATGTCTCAGTCATTCAGGAAGCATGTTCTTTAATTATAAAAAATTCTTCTCGATCGTTCTTCAAGCAGTCTGTGATGCAAATTATCGCTTTACTGTAATAGAGGTGGGAGGATATGGACGACAATCCTATGGGGGTACTTTTCAAAGTTCGGCTTTCTCTAAATTACTTTCAAAGAAACAATTAAATGTACCAACAGTCTCTACCACATACGCAAATTCGAATGCCATTTGTTTTCATAGCCGATGAAGCATATCCACTACAAGAAAACTTGCTTAAACCCTATAGTAGACAAACTCTGAATCCTGAAAGGCAGTACTTTAACCAGCGATTATCTAGAGCTAGGAAGACGATTGAATGTTCATTTGGTATAATATATGCAAAATGGAGAATATTATCGAAAGCCATAGAAACAAACGAACAACTCGCCGACATTACAATTAAGGCAATTTGTCTTTTACATAATATTATCATGGATAAAGAGGGTTTCGAAAGGCATTTAAAATTGGTCACAGAAAGTCCTGCAAATAATAATTGTACAAGACCCAATTGGAATGCAAGAGGTCGGGTTCCCAATCAAGCAATTTTTATTCGTGACACATTTAAAGATTACCTAAATAATTTCCCTATTCAATATGAGTGACTCTGTATATAAAATAAAGGTATGTACTTAAAATTTACTTGCCTGTTATTCCACATTCTGTAGCTACTTGTGACCAAAGCTCATCTAATACATAACGGTTTCTATGATCTGGATGAGAAGCATTCCATAATGCACGCCTGTTGAACACGCGGGTTATTATGTTTACTTGCTCAGCCATTGCGTATATGCTGTACCAACAAACAACCTTTTCTAAACCAAAACATGCAAAAACCAATCAAAACCGTCCCGTATCAACGCGACAATAAATGCAAATTTTATCTCGACGCGCACCGCGTCGCTTTTCTCGTCGCCTAGTACCGCGTCGATCTCTTTACTATGTTTGGCTTCATTACAATACACGATGAAATAAAAGCCGCGTCGCTTACCTCGTCGCTGTGCCTCTAGCCTCGTCGTTCCACTATGTTTGTACCCTAATGCGACTACGGTGGCGACCAGTTCATCTTTTTGCCATGTAGTTATAGCTTGTTTGTTGAAAAAAAAAATGACTGATCGAGATGAGGTGCTGTTACTTGCAGCCTTATGTGAGGATGAGTGCAGAGAAAGGTAAGTATTTTAATAATAATTGTTGCTTGTGTAGTATATTTGTGAATTATCCTTTATGTTAATTACTATACTGTATTATACTTTTAGAAAGAGAAGAATCTGGGTGCACGAAATTAATCAAACGCGTAATTTAGAAGGAGAATTTCATACATTATTTACTAAACTTAGACAAGACGAAGAAAGGTTTTTTGTATATTTTTGAATGCCAATAAAAAGTTTTGATTACATATTAGAACTGATTGAAGAAGATATAAAAAAGGCATATACTAATTTTAGAGAGCCTATAACAACCGCTGAACGTCTAGCAGTTACTTTACGGTAAGAAAACTAATTGGTTTGTATTTTTTGTTTATTTGCATTTCGACTTGCGTATGTTTTACTTGGATACATAAAAAAATCTGTTAAATACACAAACAACATACCATTGTCAAAAAAAGCTTATAAATTCCTTCGAGAAAAAGTTTCATACCATGTGGTTGCTTCTGAGCATGTTTCAGAATTATCCGATTCCGGTGGTGAGGTGGCAGCATATGAATTAAGTGGTGAATTCGAAAACTGATTACTTGTTTGACATGTCGAATTTTGCTGATAATTTACGCCAGAAGGTGTATGAAGTCTGGTACCTGTAGTTACTGAAAAGGATGAACCAGTTGTGGTTTCCTCTATATCACGTAATTCCTCTTCCATTATTACTTGCGCAACTCGATATTTTGCAACAGCTTGACGTTTTGAAGATAGTTTTTTAATCGCTTTAGCATGTCCCAAAAATAACAAATCAAGGTCGTCATAACTCGTACCCTGTGAATTGTTATCTTTATTTTTCAAATATGACAAACCTGAGAAACGGATGATTCATTGTTCTCTCGTACAAATTTTCGCTTAGGTGCAGTTTTTTTCAATAGATGAGGAGTAATGGTTGAATTTTCCGTAGTATTTGCGGATGACCTAGACCGATCTACATCAGAGCTATTTTCATATGTTTCGGTTAATTCATATGTTTCAGTTTCTCTTCTACTCAAGTGATTCTTCTCCTGACTACTTTGAGTATCTTCATTAACTGTTTCCTCAACATTACTTGACGTTTGAGCAAACTGCAAGAACGGCTTAAAAGCTGACATCTGAGCAGCCCAAGGCCAACTTCTATATCGATCAATATTTTTGGCTTTCTGTAAATGTCTTTTCAGATCGAAGATGCTTTGCGTAGCAGTCGCGAATATTTTTCCATCTTTTCTTGGCATCTTCACCTAAAAAATTATTATAATAAATAATAAAAAATTCACCTGGAAAAGGTGAATTTGCGACAACTCTGCGTAATTTCATTGATTTATATTTGCAGGTTTCTTGCGACTGGAGATTCTTTAAAAACAATCGGCCACAGCTACAGAATGGGATTTTCAACTGTGAGTCAAATTATTAATGAAGTGTGTGATGCAATATGGAAACATCTACAGCCTATTTATATGCCCGAACCATCCACAGAGCTATGGGAAAGAACAATTTCCAGATTTGAGAATTCATGGCAGTTTCCCAACTGTATTGGGAGTATAGATGGGAAACATGTCGCAATCAAGTGCCCTCCTAATAGCGGTTCAAATTATTACTGTTATCTTAAAAAATTTTCAATTGTATTATTGGCTATTGTGGACCACGAATATAAATTTGTTTGTGTGGATGTCGGCGGCTATGGTAAAAACAGTGATGGTGGCATTTTCGAAGCATCCTCTTTTGGACAACGGATGTCCAGAGGATTATTGAACATTCCTCCCAATAGAGCCTTGCCAGGTCAAAATGAAGAAACTCCTTGTGTACTTATTGGCGATGAAGCATTTGCTTTAACATCCTTTCTAATGAGACCATTCCCTTACAGATTATCACGTCACGATATTCGAAAAGAAAAATACAATAAGCGCCTATGTCGTGTACGGAGAGTAGTCGAAAATGCTTTTGGCATTTTAGCTCAAAAATGGAGGTTATTTTACAGACCCTTAGAACTAAAAGTAGAAACATCTATAAAAGTTATCAAAGCAACGTGTGTTTTACATAACTATTTACGTACGGAAAAAAGAGATCTACTTTTTTCACATCTATTAGAAGATGCAGAGCCCATAATAGGAGCGTTAGATCCTCTTCCAGCTGACGGCCGAAGAGCGACAAACTATTCGTTTCAAATACGAGAAAATTTTGTAAATTTTTTTAATACTTAATATTTTTTCTATATTACTTTATCTTCTTAAAGCTGCATACAATATAACCTGATAATAAAATATTACTTGTTTCATTTAAAGAAAAAAAATTCAAATTAAATAATTTATAAAAAACATTTTTACAAACAAGCTTTTATTAAAATGCCCTAAAAAGTGAAAAATAAATTTTAAATTAAATCAAACTAGAGTCAATTTATTATAATACAAAATTTGTATGACATAAAAGCTTGTTGCAAGATTTTGGTAAGTATCTAAATGTCAAATATAATATGCAATTTTGATCTTGACTCAAGTAATTTTGTGATAATTTACAAAATAACAAAACGAACTTCTCGCGTCAAACTTTTATGTCATACAAATTTTGTAATATAATATAATATATACATACCATCTATTTTCAGCAAAGCTCCTATTTCATCCCAAACCTTATTTTTGATTCTGGTATTCTTATATTCCGGATGTGATAAATCATAAAGAATTCTATGTTTTTTAATCAATTCAATTAATTGTTCTGTTGTAGTATCCATATTTATCAAAAAAAGTATGAAATGTACCCAAAATATTGTAAGTTCAATATAAGTTTTAAATACAATAATTTACTTTGTTAAATAAAAAAATATTAAAAAAAAAAATAAAATAAAGAATTATTTAATTATAATTAATTATTAACAATTTTATTACTTTAATATCACTTTAATTATACTTGGATTAAATGAAATTTGAATGGAGGGATGGGGAATAACAGGAAGGAAAAAGGAGAGTAAAGATATGGGGAATGAGGGTTAGAAAGTGGGTACAAGGGAACCAATGGAAGGAGGGAGGCTTACTATAGGCTATAGAGACAGCTCAGGGGATCTTCTCAAAGGGAAGCCGACTAGCACTAACCACTTTGGTAGAGTGGCGTGGATTCAACAAGAGATCAATAAAATATAAGCGCCACCTGTTTTATCCCATATGGATAAGAAAATCCCGATGACCAAGAAAACAGGAAATTACTAAAAGCACTATAGGACCTAAAAACCTGAAAGAAAATCTCACAAGGAAGAACAGGCAGTTTTAAGTGAATCTATATTAAAAGAAAAATTAATAATCAAACTTATTATTCTAAGAACAAGTTATGTTGCCCTTCCTAAATATAGTGTTTATATCAAAACTAAAATCTTGTATTATGTTGTTTGGGGCTAAAAGTTCGCATGAGTACTTTCGAAATAGGCCTATTTATCCAGTTTACAAGATCTATACGGTCTATTTCAATAAAATAACTAAAGCCGGGAACACATTGCTCTGACGTGTTGTGTTGCGATGTGTTGTGATGCATTATGATGTGACGGGTTGTAAACAGATTGTTCTGATGCATCATATTAGGTCTGACCAATGTCAGACGTTAATATTTTATATTTAATTGATGCAGTGACAGTATAGCGGTGTGTTGTTTGCGTTTGTTCACCATGAATTCAAGCTCATCAGATGAATTTGATGAAGAAATTGAAGAATGTGCTGTTGCTATTATTTGTTCTACAAAACCTAAGAAAAAAAAAATTTGGATTAACGAAATAAACGAAAATAGAGAATCATTTGGCGAATATAATACTTTAGTGAATCTACTTATTAAAGATGCAAATCGCTTCCATATGTACTTTAGGATGTCCAGGGATCAATTTGAAAGTTTACATGGAAAAATTGAAGAAAGCATAAAAAAAATTGATACCACTTTTCGAAGAGCGATCTGTACAAGAGAAAGATTAGCTGTATTTTTAAGGTAAATAACTTTTATTTCTAAATAAGTATCTACAGTAATATTTTACATAAATGGGGTAAATCCGTGTTCATACAGCGATGGAGAGTAGGAAGTACTCGTACCAGATTGTGGACAGCTGCTCTGAGTTGATAAATTAGTTGGATTTCGCAAAGGAGTAAGTTGCACGTAGGAAGTACTCGTACCAGATGATGGACAGTTGTTGTATTGAGTTGATAAATCAGTTGGACTATGCAAAGGAGTGGATTGCAGAGATGATGTTGACGTTGACTGATTATCTGTGGAGATTGTCACCGAGACGGGAAGGCTTTTTGCATCCAAATTCCTGATTTCTGCTTCAGATACCATTCGGCAAAACTCCATTCTAATATATGCCTGTTCCCTTTGTGGTAAGCGTTTCACTGTTTTGGCCATACTAAGGTAAAACATGTCTACCTCATCCAAATTAGAGGAAGGAGAATCTGAATTTATCTTATTGCGTCTCTCATTTCGTGCCTCGGCGTTTTGTTTCATGATACGCACCATTTCCTCTGCTGGATTCAGAGATATATCTTTGCTGGATAAATGGGCTTTTTTTTGCGAATATTTTGGATGGATCGGGGTATTAATAACTGGTGTGTCAGTACTTGAATGTTGTGTCTGTGTCAAATTGTCTGCATTCAAGGTGATACTTTCTTGGAGCGTATTATTAATAACATCGTCACTGCCAGTGCTCTCATCATCAATTACATTTGGTTGATCTTTTTGTGATTCTAGATTGCTTTTAGTTTGGCGACACTCTAGATATGGTATTAAAAACGACATTTCTTGTTCATACTTCCAGGGAACCACTTTTGTTGTCTCTTGTCCACTCTTGGTCTGCCTTCGCTTTTTTGCGTTTAGGAATGCGTTTCTCAATTTAGTCCAAGTCTCTCGAACCGATGGCACTAAAAGAAAATACAAATTTAAATTAATTAAAAAGTTAAATTATTTATACATATACATACTATTAGGTGTATTTTTTCAAGGCGCACATAGGGATTTCCCAGTTAACTTTTCAACTATTTTATGCCCTGATCTAATAGAAGTAAATAACTGATGCTTGACATAGATACATTTTAGAGTCTCAAAATGCCATAAGCTATCAGTCATGCAAAAAAACAGAACAAAATTAGTGTTTTCTTACATCTCGGTATCTAGATAAAAATGTTAAAAATTGATAGACGTCTGCAAATACGTGTGATAAAAAATTAATTGTTTTTAGAGAAATAATGCATTTTTAAGTCTTTTGTCATACTTTTTTGGTACCACAAACAAACTAAAGTAATTTGAAAGTAATTTATCTACTCCAAATTTTAGCAATGTCCTTCTATTACAACAGGGCCAAAATCGGGTCGAAAAATTAATATGGAAATCTCTATATAAAATGCAAATGTGATCATTTTGCTAACAGCAGGTTTTCTTTTCAGATTCTTAGCCACTGGCAATTCATTTCGATCTCTTGGCTTCAGTTATAAAATGGGATTTAGCACAGTTCGTGAAATTATCAAAGAAGTAGCAAAGGCCATAAAGGAACTTCTAGCATCAGAATTTTTACCAATACCCACAGAGCAACGATGGGAAGAAATAAGTGCAAGATATCAGTCTATGTGGAACTTTCCTAACTGTATAGGCGCTTTAGACGGAAAGCATATAAATATTCGCTGTCCTATTAATGGCGGATCAAATTATTATAACTACAAAGGTTGTAACTCAATTGTTCTGCTGGCGCTGGTGGATGCTAATTACCGATTCATAGTGATTGATGTGGGCTCATATGGTCGCAACAGCGATGGAGGAATTTTTGCCAAGTCTTCTCTGGGAATTTCGTTAGCTAATAATACACTGAATCTTCCAGCTGATAAGCCGCTTACACAAAACGGTGAAGCTTTACCTCATGTTATTGTGGGAGACGAAGCTTTCCCACTAAAATCGTATTTATTACG
Organism: Anthonomus grandis grandis; assembly: GCF_022605725.1. Classification (NCBI taxonomy): domain Eukaryota; kingdom Metazoa; phylum Arthropoda; class Insecta; order Coleoptera; family Curculionidae; genus Anthonomus; species Anthonomus grandis. Next base: position 299,199 of record NC_065562.1, on the reverse strand, counting down.
CCCCTATAACCGGCGTTATGTAGCAGGAAATGAGCCAAATAAAATTTTTAACTATAGGCTTTCGCGGGCTAGGAGAGTAGTGGAAAATAGTTTTGGAATTCTTGCAGCACGATGGCGAATTTTTCTTAAGCACATGGAAATACAACCAGATTTTGTTGATGACATAGTATATGCCGCAATTTGTCTTCATAATATGTTATGCTGCAATAATGATTTTGAGCCAGAAGAAATATATCGTAACACCCTCGAATCGTGTTTTACATTAGTGCCACCCTTGGGTCAAAATTCTACTCAAGATGCTTTTCGCGTTCGGGACAAATTTAGAGATTATTTTCTATCAGATATTGGTAGTGTACCATGGCAATTAGAAACTGTACGACGTGGACGTAACGTAATAATAAATTTAAAAAAATACAGTACCTATGTAACTATGTATGTATATAAAAATAAATAAAATAAATTAAAATAAGCTTACATGGGCTATTAATTTTCTTTGCTATCTCCTCCCATGCTTCTTGTCTCATACTTTGATTTCGGTAGTGTCTTGACTTGACGTTAAATAAACATTCATGATTTCTTACATTTTCAATTAGTTCAATTTCGTTCACCATCGCGGCCATCGCGCTACAACCTACGGCCGAAAACGTTCTGACGGTGTCAAACAAAAATCTGGTTCACCCGCATTTTATCGCGACACGACAGGTCAGAACGAACCGCATCAGATGAATGTGCACACTGCTCATTTAAATACACGCAAAATAAGCAGTATGATTTACATCATAACGCATCACAACACATCGCAACACAACACGTCAGAGCAATGTGTTCCCGGCTTAATATGTACCTAGTTATTATGAAACTATTCAAAACAATGGTGTGGTAGTAAAATCTAATGATGAGAGTGGTAACAATGTAATTTTGAGGTTAGTATTTAATCTAATATACTACAGTAAAGCTAATGAATGTTGACAGGACTTTGGTTTACTGGTTAGGTTGTTTTACTGACTGCATGGTTCACTAAACGTCACAAACATTAATCAAACCTGGCTCCAAAAGGGCTGCATGATTGCGGTGGGGGACCTGGGTGGATCGGTTTAACAGTGAATGTCAATGTAGATGTTGTGGACGTTATTGGAGTAGATGAGTGGAGATTTCTACCTCTTATAATCGTGGATAAAGACCATACTGGGGGATGAAAAAAAAAGCCTGAAAGTTGAAGAATACCCAGATTGAGGAATCGCCAATAGAGTAAGTAGATATAAGCATTGAAACTTAACGGTATGCGTGAGTCTACTTATATAAAATTACATGTGTAATATGTAGATTATCAGAAACCAAGATGCCAAATCAAAATATTAGGACTTACCAATGGAATTGGCCTTTTCTCGGGAACACAAAACTGGACACTTAAACAAAGAACCTTGAAAAAGTTGGGATTTAACTACACCACTTATAATCCTGCACTATTGCAGTATGGCATTTAGTATCCACAAACTAAAATACCCAAAAGGTGAGTTTTCAACTTTTCATGGGAGTAAAATCGGCAAAAATACCAAGAAACAACCTTCTTCAAAGGCTTGTTCTTCAAGACTCCTAGAGGTCAAAGATTTTCGCGCCAGAAATGGTTTTAGTAGGGATATAGGAGAATGAGCTGGGATCTTATTGGCTAGGATATGACTTCTGACATTAGTGAAATCAAAAGAATTAAAAAAAATTAATGTTATGATTAATAATTTGAGTTTCATCATAAGGGTTGAAAATTATTGATATCAAAAATATAATTAATACTGAAATGATAACTGTTTATTTTATTAATTTTAGCACCAGAATAACTTAGAAATTGCCTCTTAAAGTTCTATAATCGAGCTATGCTTTCGCTAACATTTTAGATTGATTTTATTTTCTTATTCTTTATGTATCTGACGAAAATAAACTGTAACAACTTGAGGTATAATAGATTTTTTATATACCTAGGAACTGAGGTTCAATCTATTAATCTCTGAGCTCGTTTCTTCTTTTCAATATCCTACCTAACTTTGTTATGAATATTACAATTAAAAAACGATAAAAAACAACAAGAAGACCTACTTTTTTTTAAAATACCTAATTTGAACCAACGTTTCGGTAGTTATATCTACTACCGTTATAATAAGTAACTCATTATGAATTCGTCACAACAATACAGATTTTACTTAAATGTACAGAGTCAAATAAATAAAAAAGTGGTCTTTTGTCCTCTACAGGATGGGGATATACAATGCTTAATTGTTTTTTTGTGCAAAAATTACTCATAGCTTTACTATTAATAGCATTATTGTCACTTATAACACAAAAAATTTTATAGCCAATGTCTTCTAGCCCAACAATTATTGATTTAATGAAAGAGAACAGTAATTCATGATTAATTTTAGCTATCGGTGCAATGTGGATGACCTCCTTAAAATTTAAACACAAACCATTTAGCATAAAGGTAAATGCAGAATATGCCAAAGTGCTATTGTTAATTGCTGGACCGACAATATTCCCCCCTTTATAATCAAGATATGGCTTTATATGTATTTTATCCATAAACAAAATCATATGTTTCATTTTCTTTGATATACTTAAATGCATTTTGCGGATGCTGGATGCGGCAATGTTAAATGTCCAAATCCCCTTAAATACCTGTAGGAATGTGCACTTATTGTATTTAATATAGAGCAAAAAATTATTGTGTCGGGCGAGTAACGATATCTTTCTTTAGGTAATATTAATAATTTTAATTGTTTGGATATAAAAGATAATGTTTTATTAAAATCTTCACATTTAATAGACTCCAACATATTGCAAATTTGGTTTATAATATTTGTTTTGTCCTGTGAATTAATTTCATTATTGTTTTCTATTGGATTTTCTGAATTCAATTTATTAATTTCATTTAACAAATCTGATAAATTATTAATATTACTTATAGTGAATGGAGTTTTTAATTTATTTATCTGCAATACTATGTCTTGACCATATAAATAAGTTTCTAGTTTTAAATGTTGGTGTATAATAAGAGAGTAAGTTATGATTGGTGCGGGTGATTTTTTTAAATTTATGCAATACAATATCATTTTCGGTATTAACAAATTTTAGCCAATCATTAGGCAGTACCATTGCATTAAAAATAGGTAAAACTTCTTGGAAATTTTTAAAAGTTATAGTTTTTTGATAGGCTGAAAATTCATCAATACTGTTTTGAATTGCTAGAGACAAATTTTGTTGTTCAATTTCAATTTTCTTTTCATCTCTAATTTTCCTAATAGCTGGTATAGACTTTGAAATATATGAAGGACAATTAGGGAACTTTACAGGGATTGTACCTTGTTGAAGTTTGGGATATTTTAATGGAACTTGTAAAGTCTTGCCTGTCTTTTCATCGAAATATGTTGTCACCCAAATTATATTTTCCTTGGCAAAATGTTCGTCACAAACCCTACTATACTGGGTAGGTTTAAAATTGTCTCTAGGAATCATTCTTAGCCACTTTTTACACAGTTCATCATCCTTCGGAAATTGAAACATGTGCCGAGTATGTTCGGCATGGTAATTGCCTTTGCAACCCGGTACACAGCACTTATTAGGCATAATTGCGAACGGCAGTCGGATTATACAATATTTAATTTATATAATAACACAATGACACCGAAACCGGCACCGAAACACCTGTTATATTCACCTGTAGAAATACTACAAGTTGTCAACAACAAACACCCTTCTAACGGGATAATGTGTAAAATGTAAAAGAGTCAGCATTGTTGCCACAATGTGGGTATAATAACCACAGATGTCGCGGTCAATAAGTATTACGCCGAATATATTTTCAATGATATTGCGGTTGATTTGGCACCGAGGCTCGGGCAAAGGAACAAGAAATGGGTCGTTCCATTATAAGATTTGAAGGGGGAAGGCGGTAGCGAATTTCTTCGCCTTCTTTGCGTGACGTATTACTTTAGTGACGTCAGAGCACCTCGGCCTTCTTTATTTCGGTGGTGTTGATCCAACTCCTCAATTTGAAATTGCACGTTTGCAATGTTGAATCACGCTTAAGAATTCCCCGTTTACGAATTAATTGCTTTTTTACCTCTTCAGGTGAAATTTCAGAAGGTTCATCTTCCCCTTCCTTGCCCATTATCCTTTTTTATTTTTATAAAATCCCCTTTTGCTAGGCTCTACCCTTTAATCAGATTTTAGTCTAAGCTGTAAATAGATGAAGTATACTGAACCGTTAACATAAACTTATTAATGGCACATGCATGAATAACAACAATTACAAACCCAAGTGAAAACCTTTACAAAAATCATTACAAGTACATACATATAAATTAAAGTCACGACCAAGTAAATAAGTTAATTAGGTATTTGGTACTCACCCTGTATACCTCCCTCTTACACCTCGTACTAACACTACACTTTCACTGTGAAAATTAAAACCTCGTGTGTCATTGTTCCCTTTTCCCTCAAATATTTTTAGCCCTTGATTATTTATGTACTTTCAATCCTTGGCAGCCTCCTCCCAGATTAGATACCTCTAACCATATCCGGCTCGAGGACCATAAATTGTTGAGTATTCAACCCCGTTGCCGATGTTTTTATAGGCTGCCCTTGGAAATCAAACCCAAAAGTCGTAAATTTAAAGGTGTATTTATTTTCTATGCAATAACTCAAAAGAAACCCAACATAGAACCACTATTTTAGTTTACCAATAAAATAATACGACTTTAATCCAAAATAATACTAAAAACTTATACTCTAATTGACCAGACCTTCAAGTGGCTAAAAATAGAATGTTTACTTAGTGAAAAACGTAGCGAGAGTCCCCCTCTTATACCCACGACCCAGTCTAAAGCTCGATGCCGACTGAAAACAAAACATATAGGCTCGTTTTCACGCGACATAATAATGTCATGACAGTTAAAGTCATGAAAATATGACATTTTTTGTGAGTGTTTTCATGTATTTAATGTCTTGACTTTTGCATTAAACTAAAAATGGCGTCGACTGAAGTGATTGCGGCAGCTGCACGCGTGTTAAGTTTAATTATAAGTGAAAATAAAGAAAAAAAAGGAAAAGTGAAAAAAAAATCTGGGTAAGACAATGGATCCAACGAAGAAATAAATTGGGTGCATGTAACACCCTTATACGAGAACTTGCTGCAGAAGATCCTTCAAGCTTTTTGAATTTCATGCGCATAGACCAGGCTATGTTTAATATTCTATTTGGGAAGGTTCAAACTAGCATTCAAAAGAAGAATACTGTTATGCGAGACGCATTATCAGCTAAATTGAAGCTTCAAATAACTCTGAGGTACTTGGCTACAGGAGACTCATTCTCTTCTTTACAGTATCTGTATCGAGTCCCGAAATGTTCAATAAGTATATTCCTATCTGATGTGTTGGACGCCATATATGCAGGATTGAAGGAATTTATAAAGGTAAGTAATTTATTAATGTAACCAAATGTTACATTGAAACACGTTAATATGAAAACAAAACATTTATTCTGTGATCCCTCATAATTTTTATTATAAACTCATAAAAATGTTTATGTAACATAATTTGTATAAGCGCGATAAAACACGTTGCTTACACTATAATTGCTGAAGTGACCAATTCGAAAAGTATGTTTGTAGTGGAGAACTTAGTGCTGGCGCTATATGTGTAGAGTCTATTGCGACTGATTGATTGGTTACACCGCCTTCCCCAAAACTTTGTGCATATTGGGTTGTAGCTGGAGTATGCACGCTACTTGTGCTAAAGGATAAACTGGGACGAGAGGACTCTGATAAAGAATTCTGCTCTAAATATTGTAAGCGAGTTTGTGTAATCAGATTTTGGATTTCACTCTGCAATTTTAATGCTGCTGGTAACGGTAGCTTTTCCAGTTGCATACCAACGGAAGTCCCAAATGCTATAAATTCGTTGTTTGCGTGAGCATTTGAAATTTTTTCTAAGGAGGCTACAGCATTATCGATTGATGATATTTGCTTTTTGCGACATCGAGATGTGAGTGGCCGTTTTGTGACTGCTCTTGCTGGATTTGACTCTGAAGTATTGCTAGTTGATGGATTTAAGATACCGGTGGTGTTTGCATTATTTAGAGTAGCATTGTTGTCCATAGACGGATTCTCAATCGCTGTACGAGCAGCTTCATCCTCCTCCTCTTCTTCATCCTCGTCATCATCCGGTTGCTGTAAAAAAAAATTATTTAGAATTGAAAATTAGAAAAATGATTTTTTTAGTTGAGCTTTACAGTACCTAGTATAATAGTTGATTATTGTTTCAGATACCAAGGGACGAAAACGAATGGAAGAATATAGCACAAGGATTTGATAAGAAATGGAATTTCCCAGGCTGCGTGGGAGCATTAGACGGCAAGCACGTGGTAATTCAATGCCCACCCAATACGACATCTTTGTATTTTAGTTACAAGAGAACATTTAGCATTGTCCTGTTAGCACTAGTCGATCACGATTATTGTTTCACATTAATAGACATCGGGGGATATGGAAGTCAATCAGATGGCGCAATTTTCGATCATTGTGCATTTAAAACTGCACTTGAATCAAATGCACTAGAGATTCCACCAGAATGTGTTATCTTAGGAGATGATGCCTTTCCATTAAAACCGTATCTCATGACTCAATACCCTCGACGTCCAGACATGCCATACGAACAGAAGATCTTTAACTACCGACATTGCCTTGCGAGGCGCATTGTAGAGAATGCTTTTGGTATACTAGCCAGTCGATTTCGTATATACAGGAAACCAATATGTGTAGCTGAACGTACTGCAGTTAAAATAGCAAAAGCTACTTGTGCCCTACACAACTGGATTCGAAAAACCATTGGACCCGCTAATGATAGCATAACTTGTGATGCAGAAGACTTTGTGCAGGGTAAAATTATACAAGGAAGTTGGCATAAGGAACCTTCTGAGGGATTAGTTAATCTAAGGGCTACAAAAAATCGAAATTACCGCAACGAAGCCCGTGAAAAAAGAAATAATTATGCGACATATTTCGTTGGAGAAGGGGCTGTAGACTGGCAAGATCAAATGATTATTCATGTTTCACTTACCAGGTTTGATTCCGAGAATATTTCTGTTGTTGGTCTTAGGAATCTATCAGCAACTTCAAACCAAAAAAGCTTTGGGACATACACATCTCCCGTTCCACTTCCAGTTTTTCTACTGTTTTTAATTTTCCGTACTTCTGTATTGTATGTACCACGAATACTCCTTATTTTTTTGCGCAATGTTTTTACGTCTTTAATTCCAGTTCTAGCTAATAAATGTTCTTCTGCTTTGCTTTTTGCGATTCTGTCTTTAAATTCACGATTAATCTTATTCCACAAACAAGGAACTCTCTCATATTCCTCCAAAAAGTGAACGATATCAAAAAAACGATTTCCTTTTTCCATTATTTAAACCTTGTAAACTTATTCTTTTTAACCTCACTTTCACACGCGGGACTCGTAAAATTGATGCCACGTAGTCACGACAATGCGGAATTGCAGTTTTCACAAGGTTTGTTACTTGGAACTAACATAAAATATCACAAAAATATCGACATGATTTTGATATCGCGACATTAATGCCACGGCGTCAAATTGTTGTCACGACAACGTGACTTTGAAGTTTACATGTTTTAAAATGTCGTGACTTTTAGTGTCATGGCACTAAAGTCGCGACATTATCGCCACATGAAAACTGACCTTATAAAAGTATTTTGCGCACCTTGCGTCTTTGGACCAAGCATAATGATGTCATTGTTGTACTTTTATTTTAATCTCATTTATGAGACTTACTACACTATAACTTTTTTAATAATTGGTACAGTATCAAGTTTTTTCACAATTTTAGGGCTTTTCTCAGTAGCTGGCCACCACTGTATATCAATATTTTATTTTTTTTACATTTTTTTGCGTAAAAAATATTAAATATATTTATCTTTTGCTTCTTGGTAATATTTAAATAAATTTTTTTAAAGAAACGGTCATCGAACTTTAATTTAAACGAGATTTATTAACTTTTTTTAGTTGTCATTTCTACAATATTTTGTTTATAATATTTTTAACCATTTATTCATTTACATTTTGTGTTAATTTGAAATAAAAAGAAAGCAAATTATTTTCTACTGGGTTTATTTGTTATTTGTAATGCCACCCTTTAGAGACACTAGCCTTATAATTTTTTTAAATATCATAAATATCACATTTTGGATATATATCATAAATATCCGATATTTTGATATTTATATAAATATCATGATATTTTTGCGCCCTGATTAAAAACGTTAAATTAATTTCACTTGGAGAATCACAATAAAAAAAAACGTTTAAAATAAGGTGCTACTTGACCCCTATTCCTATTTAAGATTTTGAGGTTGATACCCACGCCCGCGTAGGGGATGGTTGGGTATGGGTGGTTGGGGATGGAGATTGGTCCCCCTCGAATCAAAAATTGACGTGTAAGAGCGTTTTTTTTAAAATAAAATACGTGAAAAAACGGGGTTGGAAAGTTTTCATTGGCCCAAGCTGTATAATAGTAACGCTGACACTATTAGAGGGCGGGGAATATGAAATTTCCCACCCTCAAATAAAGTTAGTAATCTCAATACATGGTTGTAAATAAAACATTTTTCAGTGTAAATAAAACAGTTTCTAAATTATGTGTTTTTTTGTGACGTTATTATATATGTGAGCTTATTTTAGTAAAAAAACAATTTTACTCATTCTAAAATAGACCTTTCTTATCACAAATCCATTTCGTTTTTTAAATCTATAGACTTCTAAAAAATAGCTTTATTCCGCTTTATTTAACTTATAATATTATACCGGATTAACCCCTAATTACCTATGGAAATATTAATACTTACCTTGATTCTTCCTTTGACGAAACAAACGAAGTTTCACTCGCCTGATATGATTTTCTAAAAGATAATAATAAACATAATCTAACTTCTATTTCAAAATAAAAATGTATTTACCTAAATTGTGCTGCCTGTCGGGCCCTTTATTTTGCAGATTTACGCCAGCTTCTATACAAGGTTTTTTTTCCATCTTTTTGCTTTCCCATATTTAAATAACAGGGCAATAAACCACTTTTTAAATACAAACTACCACTTCACCACACACTAACAAAAATTAAATAATTTTTTTTAATTAAAAAATTTAATAACAATCCGCAAACAAAAAAAAATCAATAATGAAATAGTCAAATCCTCAAAAAAAAAATTCAACCACTAACACAGCATAAAGAAACCAGCAGTCGCACTCTGCTCGAAAATGTAAGCGAACTAATACATAGAGAAATGAATATTAAAAGAGTGTTTGAAAGGTAGCCTAATTTGATCATCAAGTTTTAAAACTTAACCTAAGAAATTTAGTTCGGTTAGGGGGCCATCGAGGGCCAACTTCTGTCATAATTGTCATTAGATTATCGATTTTCTTTCGTTCCTTGCCATCACCCACCTTCGCATCATCGATCGTCGCCATTGCTTATTCCTTTTTATTTGAGCGTCCATTGGGTGTATTCTTTTGTTTTTTTCTCAACAAAAAATAGTTAAACATGTAGCTTAAAGTCATTAAAGTGTAATTTCATCATATAGGCAGAAGCTTTTTTGTTGTTTTATTGTGTGGTTTCAGATCCCTAGGATGGGGTAAGTGCAATTTTTTTTATCAAATATTTTTCACCATGTTGTAGGTCACCTAAAATTGTTGTTTACCATTTTAAAACTGCCCTAATAATGTCATCACCAGGAAAATTAATTTTTGAATGCAAGGCACCCACTTGTTCTAATACATACTATTGTCCTATTGAAGATTCATACAAAAATAAAATTGACTTTAAATTTCCTGAAAGTGACATTATTAGGAGGTCCGAATGGTTTAAAATACTTGGTTTAAGCCCAACCTCAACAAGGTGTTATTTATGTCAAGACCATTTTGATAATATTTCATTTACTAGTACTATACATACTCATTTAAGAAAGTGTGCTTTCCCAATTGCTGGCCCAAGTATTATTCAAAATGCCCCAGTACTGGTTGAGGCACAAGTACCTTGGGAAGATACATTGACTTTATTACCTGCTATCATAATCCAGCAATCTCAATATAATGTTCAGAATGAACATAATTATGCTAGACCACTTTTTACTAGGTCTGACGAAAGGTATCATCAGTGCTTTGCTGCTAGGAAGTACCAAAAGCACAATAAGTGAAACAACTTCCATTCTACCAGGTCACTACTCAAGGAGGTACCTCACCTCGATAAGATGAGTAAGATCCAGGGATTCTCTTTGAATATTTAAGAAAAAGGACCGATGACATCTAGAATTTGGGGTATATATCAGTGTCAAGTAATTTTTAATATCATACTCTCCATAAAGAATATTTTAATTACAGGGTTAGTTTTTATATATTACCATGCCCCTAACATTTTTGGGGACCCTCTGTACAAAAAAGTAGGTAGTAAACGTAAAATTTTTAGGGCATATTTTTGAGAAATATAGTTCTTATGTCTATAAATAATTAATTTATAAATTTGATAAATTGTAATTTTTGTATCATATCCTCAAAATGTAAAATGTAAAAAGCACAATACATACCATGGACAGTGTTGTGCTAAAGCAGCACAAAAACAAATTGTATCAGGATCCCTTTTAAGACAATAAATTATAAACTTACTTTACAATTGACTTAAATTCCTACCCCTACCCTTATTAATTTGTTGATAACAGTGAAATTAACATTGTTAGTATCGAGCATTTAATTCTCAAAATAGGACTAAATATATGTGGGGTATAAATGCAAAACGCGACATGTCCATTAGATTACAATTTGAGAAAACTAGAAAAAAACCTTTTTCGAGGTTTTCATTGCTTTATTGAAATAAGTTTTAATTATTGTTTAAAACTGAATTGTTAAATATGTCTACCCTACCATTTTGATGAATGCATAATCATTAGGCTTTTAATTTAGAGCTATATTTTGGACATGTCGCATTCTGAAACTAAGGCTTGGACATGTCTTATTTTGCACACAACAATCGAGCAGAGCAATGATAAACCCAACTTACTAAAATTATTAGCTCCCGTTTTTTATTAGGAAAAAAAACCAAGTCACTTAGAAAAACTTTATTAAAATAAAAAAAACTTTTACAAAAACTTATTTTTAGATATTAATTTCTTCGTCACTTATTATTTCATTTTCATCGGCATCAACCTGCCTTTCAAAATTATTTTCTACATTGCTGTCGAAAATATTTTTGAAATAACCTAATGCTTCGTTTGATTTCCATTCATCCCCGTAGTGAGTCTTTAATAAGTTTGAAATGCTTTTAATTTTATCTTTTATTCTTTTATTCTCAGTCCAACTTGGAGTGTTTTAGGCCTTACTGCTTCAATTCGCTTCCCTTTTCTACAAATACCTTTTGCTTGTCCTAAATCACTCCTGTATAATGCTTCGCCTCTGACTAAAACCGTGCCTAATTTATTTTTGGTTAGAACGAATCTTTTTGCTGGTTTAAATTTGAAGTGCCATTGTGTAGTAGGTTTTAAAGTTTTTTTTATTTCAGTTTTCCAGTCGAAAACCTGAAAATCTACACCCATTTTAAAAACTGTTGCCCGATTTTTTATCATGTTCACGTAATGAGAAGGTTCTAGGATCTCCGCAGTTCTTCGGACTACTTTTTCGATATTGCCGAAAACTCTGTCAGGTGGCATAAAAGAATGACCTACTACAGGAAAAATACTTGTATCTCTTCAATGTTCGGAGGCGCATTGGAATTAAACCAGTTGCAACGCATTCCGATAAAAATCGAATTCTTATTCTGCCCCCCCACAACCATCGCAGAAAAGTCGAATGATTTTGTTAGTAGCTTTAAACTCATACGTACTTAGAGTATGATGAATAGCAGATGCAATCTCATTGGAGCTCTTGGGTCTTTCGACTTCTGTCCATGTATAACACCTTACGTTTTCTTTTGTTAATGGTGATTTTGAACTTCCTATGACAACTCCAAAATTAAAAAAGTTAATTTGCATTGAAAAATAGGCCTGCTGATCGGGTAATTTCGGTAGGGGTAATTTTTTTTGACAGTCAAAAGAAATATTTACTACTTCATCGGAGTTTTGTTTAAGAAAAGCAAAGAAGCTTTTGGCTTGAAGAGTATGGACTCTGTGATTTGTAATAAATGACTGCTTTTCCTTAGGATCCGTGCATCTCCTAATTTTTTCTTTATATTGAAGACAGGTTGAACAAAGATCTGTTTGAGGTGTTCCGAATCCAACGTTGTATTGACTATTAAAATGTTTTCGAAAGTAGCACTGCTTCACTTTTTGATCAGGCTCAGCTTGTTCGTTGTAGACATTCCATAGTTTTTTTATGTTTAAGTCACAAGGCAAATAAACACGATGTGGACTATCAGAGCGGCAATAGTGACTTTCGGTGCACCTTAATGATTCAATGAATGTCTTCATGCAAACCTTTTTGTCATCGTTTTTCCCCATAACACGATCACCGCCACGATTCTCCTTTGGCGCTGTTCCTGTGTTTATAAACTTTTTCACCAGGCGCAATATTCTGTCCTTTTTCACTCCTAAGATACCCAGAAATGCCTCCCTACATACTTGAACTGCTTTACCGTCTTGCTGTCGTACCTTATAGGTTAAAGACACTGCTTTTGGCTTACTAGCAGCACGCCCTCTACTTCTTTTTCTTGCAGGCGTGGATCCTGGGCAATAACTTAAAAGAAATGCATCTTGGTCAGCTTTCTTCTTGCTTGAATAAAAACTTCTATGAAACTCCTTCATATCGTTCATGGTAAGATGCCAGCATAGAAATGGTCCATTACTTTCCCTATGTCCACATTTGGGAAATTCTGGTAAAGATTTAGGTGAATATCTGAACCAAAAAAAAATAAGCTCAGCTTGAAATAGCTTTGCCGATTGCTCGATTTTTTTTTATGAATTTGTTTCTATAGGTTGGAATAGTCGTAGAAAAGATGCATTACATTATTAATAATTTAAGCAATTTTAATTATTTCTCAAACAATAAAAACTCGGCAAAGAATTAAACAAAAACTTCAGCAACATTTTTAAATATTATTAAAAGGGCAAATATTTATGAGAAAAATATTAATATCACAGTCATTTAACGTATTGTAAACATTTATTACGTTTCTTAGTTAACTATTTATTTATTTTTATACTTGGTCTTAACTTACCTTGCTACTTTAGCTTTTTCCCTTTTCCATTCTTGTGGTTGAAAAGATCTTTTTCGAGCTCGATTTTGGGTATCCGGCAAGAGTTTCTTGTTGTTATCGGCCATTATATTTATAATAATTATGAAAACACACGCACAGAATATCAACAAATTTCACCCTCGTGCTTGCATGCTTGTAAAGAAAAAAATAATAATACGTTTATACCAAAACATACGATTTATCAGGTGTTAGTAAGCTGCTCGCTGATTGGTCGTGTGGACAACGTCGCATTTTGAATCTCAAATGCAGATTGCGATGTCGCATTTTGCGTTTAACCGAAATTTTTAACGAGCGTTTATAAGCGTAAATGTCGTGGTTTGCAGGCAAATATATTAGTGGCAGATAGAGAAATTTATACACTTTCTGGGTGCACATGAAGGTCATTTTCGTTAAAAAATGGACATGTCGCGTTTTGCGTTTATACCCCACATATTATACTTAAGCTGTTACAGGTTAAAATTGGCATATTATACTCTTTATTAAAAGCACTGATTACAGTTATATTTTCAAAATAGATATTTTACAAATATTAATGATTGATACTAGTAATGCCCTCTCTGTAATATCCTCCCAAGTAACCCATAGTTCTGTTCTCTAGCCATTTCAAATTACAGTATTCTTTTTTTTTAAGGACACATTTAGTTTTGTACATTTTAGCTTCATATTGTACTGGTTGTTAATGAAATTTTATTTATACTCTTATAAAACCCGGTTCTGGACTAAAGAAATATTTTAGAATTTAAATTATATCCCATATTGCTTATTCCATACTTTATTTAATTATTTTATAACGAATAATGATTAATTGGGCATGTACAATTATTGTGTATGTTGTACTGTTCATAGTACAATATCTGATTTTGGCTTGACCATACCAGATATGCTGGTTGATTTTACTCGGTCTGACCTATCTAATTTTTGTCTCTTTTTATCTAATGTAAATATTAGTTTTCTTGGAAGATAGCAAGAAGTTGCTGGTCTAGGCAAAATCGAAATTGATTGTCATAGTGACACATATTTTCATTGCCAACTTCCTTGGGCCACAAATTTTGTTATTTATTTTTTATAAAAGGTTTTATGGTACTTATAAAAAAAGTTAAGTTATTTTGTTATATATTTCGATTGGCAATACACTTTGTGCGTGATTGCTTAAATACGGGTTTGACCTCTGCGGTCGTTCCTTTTCCCAGACCGCCGTCATGAAGTGAAGAGTGCTTTAGTTCTTTTTGAAATTCGTGTGAATTTTACCCATATGTGGATATAATTGACTAAATGTGGTGATAGTAAATCAACTTTTTGGGCGTAATGCTATAATTTGTTGTTTTGTTGAATTTACTGGCCTTTATGGCGATTTAAAACCTAATAATTTTTCACGTGCCCTCGAACATCGGCAAAATAGCGGTTCTGATTGGCATTGGCAGGGGACAATTTAATTAGCAAAGCTACATAACATGGATTTTGGACGGATTTTTTTTGTACGGACCTGATTTCTTCATGCCACATGGTGCTTTCGTTTTGGGGTTATGTACTCTACTGGCTCTAATCTAGAGGAGATTTTAAGCAACTGTGAGCTAACGTCTAACCTAGACCACTACCAGAGCTTGGCGTATTGTGAAGTGGAAGAGGTGAAGCTTGGAAGCCTGCAGTTTTTTCTTTGACTGGGAATTGGATTTCTGGGAGAATCTCGAATCTGAAGTAGTCTGCTGTGTGTGGAGCTAGGTGACACAACATAACATTTTTTTTTATTCACTTATTTTATTTTTATTATCACAACTTTTATCTTTTGAGTTGAGATACATACATAAGCTTATTTAAAATTTTATTGACATTATTTAATCGATGCTATTTTATTATTGAATATTACTGATAAGAGTACATATATATGTGACAAGTGACTCCTGTGAGGTAAGACGCAGCCGGCTTCGTAGTACTACGAGTATATACTTGGGTTATATTATTTATTTTCAGACTACTCCTAAGATGTCAAATTTTCTCAGATTAGCTAGTAAATATTAGAGTAAGCTAATAAAAGGGTAATTTTAAGTGGGGAAGCTTCAACAGTTAGGGTTGTTATTTTTTTTTTTGCTTAGGTCAATGTCCGTGGCGGGATATACCGGGCCATGTAAATTATTAGTTTAAATTGAATTGAAGCTTCATTCCCCAAAAGGTTTGGGTGTAACATAATTTATTTTATTTTGACAACCACACTTTGATTGTGTATTTTTTTGCGTGATGTTGTGGTTCCTTATTACCAACTTAAATAATTATTCCTCTTAACGATAAATAACATAACATAATTCTCTGTGATAATCAAGACTTAAATAAATTGTTATTTTCTGTTGTTAATTTGTTTTTCACTTGAGTTGAGTAGGTTGGAATATCATAGGTAATTTGGAAACAATAGTGTATACTGATTTGACTTTGATTTTGTTTTCCAAGTTTCGTTTTGAACTTGCCTAAATAAATTTTGATAAATATTGGGCGTCCTTTGGGATTATATAAAATCCAAAACTTGGTGGCGCCATACTGATTTTGACATTTAGTTGGGTAACTCTTGGGTAGTTTCTACCTAAGAAATTTTGGTTCATTTGGTTGAGAAAGAAGCTAGAACCCACATCGGCTTGAGCTAGCAGCATTGTGAAGGATTCCTTCTCTGGGCGTTTCAGGTAAGAGGGGTTAAGTTCCTCCGGGTATCAAACATTTTGGAGACCCTCTTAAGGCCATAAACCTTTTACTATTTTTAGTACTTCTTTTCTTTTGATTAACTTGGCATTCATCGCTTCCCCACCATCATTCCATTTTATTGCACTTTATAAAAAAAAAATATAACACTGGCGCCCCAACTTACTCTTCTTTCTCTATAGTTACCCAAAAATTTTTTTTTCTTCTTTCACTGGATTGGACTTTAATATTCATATTTTGGATTTGAATTTTTTTTTAAAGGGTAACGTGAAGTTTTAGGACAGGTGTTCAAATGATATTTGGATTTGGAATAGGATAAAAATCTTCTATTTAATTTTTGGTGAATTTTTACAGGAAAATATAGGAGTTGATTTTGGTAACCTATTAATTTTGACCTATCTATTCATATAGTACATATATATTTGTTTTTGATTTTTGTCAATTTTTTTTAGTACAACATGTATAAGATTACAATAGAAAGATTGCAAAAGGATGAGCTGGAATATGAAGTTAAAGTTAGAGGTATTGACCCTTCTGGTACAGCAGATTCCTTGCGTAAATGTTTGCGTTCCCTTTTACAATTAGAAAAATCAGGCAATTCAGTTCAAAGCTCAGCAACTCTTGACCCTGATATCGAAATTCCGATTTGTGCAAATAAACTTACTGAGTTAAAAGATTCAATTTCATCTTTTCCTGGCACAACTACACAACATTTGAAAATAGAAACAAAATTTGCTCATTTAACTGGCAGAATAAATAGGATTACAGACACCGATAAAGAGGTGGCTTCAAAAAGGTCCTCTTTACTTCTTGAACTTACAACATTAGTTTCTGAGTATGAAAATAAAATAAAACTTCTTTCAGACTCTAACATTGATCCACCCTTAGATAATAATTTTGAAGTAAATACTTTATTAGATTCAACTCGAACTTCTATTCATGATAATTCTACGCCTACTCGAAATGAAGTTAATATGACTGCGATAAATACCAATATGCAACCATCTACATCTTATTTCAAAAGTGTTCCAGTTTTTAAATGGAATTTAAAATTTTCAGGTAATAAGTCAGGTTTAAGCTTCAATGCATTTTTACAGAGGGTAGAAGAACTATCTATTTCAAGGGGTGTTTCAAAGGCAGAACTTTTCAACTCAGCCTCTGATCTTTTTGACTGTCAAGCTTTAAATTATTATCACTTAATATCTAGATATGCAACAGATTGGGACTCTTTAATTAAATTAATGAAAGATGAATTTGTACCTCCACACTTTGCTGATAAATTATGGAAACAAATTTTAGAAAGAACTCAGGGTAGTGATAAACCGATTGGTATTTAAGTTGCAGCTATGTCTCAACTTTTTGATAGAATGCCTACTCCAGTTGGTGATCAGTTAAGATTAAGAGTCTTAAGATCAAACATTTTACCTTTTTATCAGGAAAGATTAACTTTGCATGAAATAAATACACCTTTTGAACTTATTGAATTGTGTAGAAAGTTAGAGGAGACTCGGTTAAGGGTAGAGGATTTTAAACCACCTAAGAAGGGCAATTTGTCACTCGAACCTGATTTAGATTATCAATATAATAGGACAAGTTTAGAAAATTTTAAAATAAGTAGTAAACTTAATAGTACAGAATTTGACAATCTGAATAATTGTGAATCAATAAACTCAAATTTTCAAAATTCCAACAATAATAATAACAGATTTTCAAGTAATTATAACCAGAATATACCTCATTCAAATCAGAGTTCTTTTCTTAATACAAATAGATTTGCAAATAATAATAATATTAATAATCAAAATAGGCCAGGACAAAATCAAAATTTTAATCAAAGATCTAGTAACCACAATAAATTCCAAGGTTCAGATCGTTATGGACAAAACAGAAATTTTAATTCTAATAATTTTAAGAACAGTTATTTTAAAACAGGTCCTAGTGGTCTAAATCATCAGAATTCTGGCAACAAAAATAACAATAATTTTGGTAATGCTAATTCTGGAGTAAAACTTTGTTTTAAATGTGACCAACCAAATCATTTTGCTAAAAATTGTACATCAAAAATTAAAAAATGTTTTGGCTGTGGAAAAGATAACTTTACTAAAATAAACTGTCCAGATTGTAATAGACATAATAATCAGGGAAACGGCTCGAGAAGCCAATCTTAGGTCGAGGGTTTGCTTCTGGTTTTGATTCGACCATGGATTGTAAAAATAAAATTGTACTTGACTATGTATTAGCACATGTAGGTCCAGGGGAATGTCCTTATTTATCAGTAGAAATTTTTGGGTCTAAATTTTATGGTCTTTTGGATTCAGGTGCAAATAGGACTTTTATGGGTAGTTCTGGTTGGGAAAAATTGAAAATATTGGGAGTTACTTTGGACATTAATAGGAGAACATCTTGTACAATAGCTAATAATATGTCGTGTGAATGTATAGGCGTTGTTAGCGTGCCTGTAAGTGTAAAAGGAGTTATTAGGGTTATTGACATTTTTATAGTCCCAGAAATTCGTCATAAGTTGGTTTTGGGTATTGATTTCTGGAAAAACTTGGGTGTTGTTCCTGACATGCGTCGAGGTGAATGGCATTTTTCTGAAGAACCCTTAAATTCTGAAATTTCCTTAATTCAGTGTGAAGCAGAGTTATCTGCAGAAGAACATTTGGCTTTGGATAAATTAGTTTCATCTTACTTTCAAAAGATTGGGGATAGGCTGGGATGCACTTCAGTTGTTAAACATAAGATAACCACTAATAGTGAGCCTATTAAGCAAAGGTATTATCCTGTATCACCTTTCAAACAGAAACTCATTGATGAGGAGGTTGACAAGATGTTGGAGTTGGGAGTCATCGAACCATCTACTTCAGCTTGGTCCTCTCCGGTTCTTCTGGTGCCTAAAAGTGATGGCAAAATGAGATTCTGCGTTGATTTTAGGAAATTAAATGCTGTATCCGAGCGTTGTGCATATCCACTTCCCTACATTTCAGCCATTTTGGATAAGTTGGGTGGAGCCAAATATCTTAGTTCTTTGGATTTGAAGAGTGCTTATTGGCAGGTTGAATTGGAGGAAAATAGTAAGCAGTATACTGCATTTACCGTTCCTGGACGTGGTTTATTTCAGTTCCGTAGACTTCCATTTGGATTACATAATGCCCCCGCAACCTTCCAAAGGTTGATCGACACCATCCTCGGTCCCAAGTTTCAGAATTCAGTGTTTAAATATATCGATGATATTATTCTAATAAGCCCGGATTTTAAGAGCCATTTACAGCTTTTAAAAGATGTTTTTCAGTGTTTGGAGGAGGCCGGTCTTTCACTTAATAAGGAAAAAAGTAAATTTTGTAGAGCCGAGTTAAGATATTTGGGTTATGTAGTAAATCGTCATGGAATTTCTGTGGATCCTTCCAAAGTCGAAGCCATTACTAACATGCCAACTCCAAAATCAGTGACAGAAGTTCGTAGAATTATTGGTATGCTCTCTTGGTATCGTCGATTTATTCTTACCTTTTCTGATATAATTGCACCATTTACCAAACTTTTAAGAAAGGGAACTAAATTTTATTGGGATGTAAAATGTGATGAAGCTTTTCAAAAAGTTAAAAATTACTTGATTTCAGCACCTATTTTAACTTGCCCTAGGTTCGAATATGACTTCGTTTTGCAAACAGATGCCTCAGGATATGGGGTTGGCGCTGTTTTATATCAAATTTATGATGGGCGTGAAAATGTAATTTGTTATGTATCTCGTACCTTGACTCGACAGGAAAAGTTGTATTCAGCTACTGAGCGAGAACTTCTAGCAGTCCTATTTGGTATAGAAAAATTAAGATGTTATTTGGAAGGTGCTAAGTTTTCGGTTATTTGTGATCATCATAGTTTACAGTGGCTGGATAATCTTAAAAATCCTCAAGGTAGATTGGGGAGATGGGCTTTAAGGCTGCGGCAATTCGACTATAAAATAATTCATAGGAAAGGGCGCGATAATGTAGTAGCGGATGCTTTATCGAGGAATGTCCCGGTAAATTGTGATTCTGTTCAGTTCTCCAACCATGATTTTCATAAAACTAGTGATTCTTGGTATATTAAATTGAGAGATAGAATTGTCAAAAATCCATTAGATTTTCCTCTTTGGAGAGTTAGTGAGGACAAGATTTATAAACATGTGAGGTTAGATTACCCAGATTTACGTGACGCTGCTGACTATTGGAAATTAGTTATTCCTAAGGATAGGAGACACGAGGTTTTTGCAAGCTGCCACTGCTCGCCTTTAGGAGGTCATTTAGGTGTCTATAAGACTTATGCCAAGATAGGCAGATTGTATTATTGGCCAGGGATGAGGTCGACCGTGGTAAGGTTTGTGAGACATTGTGTTACTTGTCAGAAAATCAAACCTGAACAAAAGAAGCCAGCAGGCTTAATGGTTTCTAATTTGGTCCCTAAACATTGTTGGCAGGTTGTGAGTATGGATTTATTTGGTCCTTTGCCTAAGAGTAAACGTGGCAATATGTATATATTTGTGGTCACTGATGTATTTAGTAAATTTAATCGTTTCTTTGCCATTAGGAAGGCTAATTCTGCTAAAATATGCAATATTCTTGAGGAACATATTTTTCTTTTTCATGGAGTTCCAGAGGTTATTAGGTGTGACAATGGGGTACAGTTTAAGAGCAAAGAATTTCAAAATTTAGCAAAAAAATATGGATCTAAAATCATGTATAATCCCAATTATCATCCTTCTCCTAATGTTACAGAGAGAGTCAATAGAGTACTAAAATCCATGTTAACTGCTTTTGCTTCGGAAAATCATAGAATATGGGATGAAAACCTAGCAGCTTTAGCTTGTGCAATTAATACAGCAACTCATGAAGTTACAAGTAAAACGCCTTACTTTATTAACTATGGTACTGAAATGATTTTGCATGCATCAGAATTTTTTCAATATAGGGACGTTAACCAAAATATAGTTTCTGATCAATCTCAGGGGAATTCCATTAAAAGGGTTGAATCTTTAGGGAAGCTAAGGGAATTTGTATCGAAGAAATTATTACAAGCAGGCCAGAAATCTAGGGATCAATATAACTTAAGACGTCGAAATGTAGAATTCAATATTGGTGATTTAGTTTGGAAAAGATTGTATGCATTGTCAGATGCAGGGAACTATTTTACTGCTAAGTTGGCAGGTAATTTTGAAAGTCCTTTTAGGGTAAAAAATAAAGTGGGTTACTGCATTTATGAACTTGAGGATATGCATGGGAAATCAAAAGGAAATTGGCATGTGCAAGATCTTAAACCTTATTATGATGAAGTTGGAAACTAGCTACCTATTTAATTTATTTTTTTTATTTTCATTGCCTATTACTTAACTCAATAGATAATTAAATTTAATTTGGATAGTAGTGTAATTATTTTTTTAATTGGCTATACACCTATAAATTAGTATTTAAAAAAAAAATTTTAGAAAAAATTTTTTTTGGGGGAAAAAGAGGGTAGCTGTTACAGGTTAAAATTGGCATTTTATACTCTTTATTAAAAGCACTGATTACAGTTATATTTTCAAAATAGATATTTTACAAATATTAATGATTGATACTAGTAATGCCCTCTCTGTAATAGCCTCCCAAGTAACCCATAGTTCTGTTCTCTAGCCATTTCAAATTACAGTATTCTTTTTTTTTAAGGACACATTTAGTTTTGTACATTTCAGCTTCATATTGTACTGGTTGTTAATGAAATTTTATTTATACTCTTATAAAACCCGGTTCTGGACTAAAGAAATATTTTAGAATTTAAATTATATCCCATATTGCTTATTCCATACTTTATTTAATTATTTTATAACGAATAATGATTAATTGGGCATGTACAATTATTGTGTATGTTGTACTGTTCATAGTACAATATCTGATTTTGGCTTGACCATACCAGATATGCTGGTTGATTTTACTCGGTCTGACCTATCTAATTTTTGTCTCTTTTTATCTAATGTAAATATTAGTTTTCTTGGAAGATAGCAAGAAGTTGCTGGTCTAGGCAAAATCGAAATTGATTGTCATAGTGATACATATTTTCATTGCCAACTTCCTTGGGCCACAAATTTTGTTATTTATTTTTTATAAAAGGTTTTATGGTACTTATAAAAAAAGTTAAGTTATTTTGTTATATATTTCGATTGGCAATACACTTTGTGCGTGATTGCTTAAATACGGGTTTGACCTCTGCGGTCGTTCCTTTTCCCAGACCGCCGTCATGAAGTGAAGAGTGCTTTAGTTCTTTTTGAAATTCGTGTGAATTTTACCCATATGGGGATATAATTGACTAAATGTGGTGATAGTAAATCAACTTTTTGGGCGTAATGCTATAATTTGTTGTTTTGTTGAATTTACTGGCCTTTATGGCGATTTAAAACCTAATAATTTTTCACGTGCCCTCGAACATCGGCAAAATAGCGGTTCTGATTGGCATTGGCAGGGGACAATTTAATTAGCAAAGCTACATAACATGGATTTTGGACGGATTTTTTTTGTACGGACCTGATTTCTTTATGCCACATGGTGCTTTCGTTTTGGGGTTATGTACTCTACTGGCTCTAATCTAGAGGAGATTTTAAGCAACTGTGAGCTAACGTCTAACCTAGACCACTACCAGAGCTTGGCGTATTGTGAAGTGGAAGAGGTGAAGCTTGGAAGCCTGCAGTTTTTTCTTTGACTGGGAATTGGATTTCTGGGAGAATCTCGAATCTGAAGTAGTCTGCTGTGTGTGGAGCTAGGTGACACAACATAACATTTTTTTTTATTCACTTATTTTATTTTTATTATCACAACTTTTATCTTTTGAGTTGAGATACATACATAAGCTTATTTAAAATTTTATTGACATTATTTAATCGATGCTATTTTATTATTGAATATTACTGATAAAAGTACATATATATGTGACAAGTGACTCCTGTGAGGTAAGACGCAGCCGGCTTCGTAGTACTACGAGTATATACTTGGGTTATATTATTTATTTTCAGACTACTCCTAAAATGTCAAATTTTCTCAGATTAGCTAGTAAATATTAGAGTAAACTAATAAAAGGGTAATTTTAAGTGGGGAAGCTTCAACAGTTACGGTTGTTATTTTTTTTTTACTTAGGTCAATGTCCGTGGCGGGATATACCGGGCCATGTAAATTATTAGTTTAAATTGAATTGAAGCTTCATTCCCCAAAAGGTTTGGGTGTAACATAATTTATTTTATTTTGACAACCACACTTTGATTGTGTATTTTTTTGCGTGATGTTGTGGTTCCTTATTACCAACTTAAATAATTATTCCTCTTAACGATAAATAACATAACATAATTCTCTGTGATAATCAAGACTTAAATAAATTGTTATTTTCTGTTGTTAATTTGTTTTTCACTTGAGTTGAGTAGGTTGGAATATCATAGGTAATTTGGAAACAATAGTGTATACTGATTTGACTTTGATTTTGTTTTCCAAGTTTCGTTTTGAACTTGCCTAAATAATTTTTGATAAATATTGGGCGTCCTTTGGGATTATATAAAATCCAAAACTTGGTGGCGCCATACTGATTTTGACATTTAGTTGGGTAACTCTTGGGTAGTTAATACCTAAGAAATTTTGGTTCATTTGGTTGAGAAAGAAGCTAGAACCCACATCGGCTTGAGCTAGCAGCATTGTGAAGGATTCCTTCTCTGGGCGTTTCAGGTAAGAGGGGTTAAGTTCCTCCGGGCATCAAACATTTTGGAGACCCTCTTAAGGCCATAAACCTTTCACTATTTTTAGTACTTCTTTTCTTTTGATTAACTTGGCATTCATCGCTTCACCACCATCATTCCATTTTATTGCACTTTAGAAAAAAAAAATATAACAATCTCTAAAATATTGTCTTACATAATTGACCCATTAAATCTTTTTTCGATAGCGTATTGGGCTGTAAAATCTCTTTCACATTCTCTAAAAATCAATGAAAAAGTGCAATTAACAATTTATTTTTTTGAAGGGCCTAAATGCATTAACTTAACAGCTAAAAAGCAAATTTGATGAATTTAATGTGAAAACACTAACGAATTCAATTAAAAAATGTATAAAATAAACTTAAAATACAAACATTATCACTCTTAGCCTCTTAAAAAATTAAATTAAGACACTTGCACTATTTCATAATTTTTTAGAGTTTGTGATCGAGATTCACAGCCTTTACGCTGTTAAAAATTGATTTAATGGGTCAATAATAGTAGACTATTTTACCGACTGTGACAAATGTCAATTATTTTAGTTCGGTTAGACCGCAACCGTACGCTGCAATCGAGTTTAGGGTAAAGATGGTGCCCACTTGTCACTATGGGATTGAACCCTCTCATACTTTTAATTACTCTATGAACTAATAGTATCCTTAGCCATGCCGCAGCCATGTTCTCTGGATGCCGAGCTCACTGTTTATCGAACTACTATTCATAGGTGTATCGCCTAGTTCAGCGCCGTACTTAGTGACTATTTTGATAGCGTTTTTACAAAGCGTAGCGTTTTTTATAAAAACTTTTGTATGTTTGTTTTGTGATTTTGATTAAAATGGCTACAGAATCGTGGGGAATGAGTCGTTGTGCGGCTGTTTTATGTAAGAACAATTCAAATAATTGTGATTTGAGTTTTTTTAGATTTCCGAGAGAATGAGAAGGGCAAGAATTTGGGCAATTGCTTCTGGCAGAAGATTTGATAATAAAGGAGAACCTCCATACTCTTTCTTATAAAATTTGTGGGAGGCATTTTGAAAACAAGATGTTTCTAAACGATTTACACAACAGACTACATAAAAATACAGTGCCCACTTTATTCGCAGCGCTAGAAGGCACATCTTCAGATTCAACCAGAAAAATATGCTAAGGTAAAAATGTTGAAAAATATTTACGTTGGGTTTTTTGAACTTAGAACATTGAAAGGCTAGAATTAGTAAACAACAACTTTGTTTGAGTCCAACATGTGCACAGGGGCAAGAGGCGTGTTTTGTTTACAAACATATTTGCCGATTCTCTGTTGTCAAGTTGACGCAAATTTCCAACGGAGGAAATTTTTAGCTATATTTTAACAACCATTATAACGTTAATTTAACTTATTTGTGTTGTATTTTATAGGAAAATTTAAAATAAAAAGTATAAATACTACAATTAACCTATTTTAAGAATAAATATAATATCCTTAAGCAAAAAAAAACAAAATTATTAACATTCTTATCCCTAAAACTGCTTCTAAAAAATTTGAAGCGACAACACCGGAGCTTAAGCGCCTGAGCCATACGCGTAGTGTCATCTGTCAAACGGCCTCTTTGTTTATTTTCGGGATTCGTGTATTTTCATTAATTTTTGGTTTAAAAAGGAAAAAGGCCACATTTCAGTGTTTTTTTAAATTGCTAGGATGGCAAAAACTTGTGTCGTTTGTGCCGCATCATGATAAAAAGGTGATTCAAGCCGATCTTTTCACAAGTAAGTACCGATACTCTCATAACATCACATCATGGGGTTACCATCATCATAAACGTAGAATAGGGGATCTTATAGATATAAATCTAATAAAAACTTGAATGTGAAAGTGTGCGTAAAATACCAAAATATTTATATTTTTAAATGTACCTATCTATATAATATAGTTATGTTTTTTTTAATATAGACATTAGGTAGATAGATAAAATTACTAATTTTTTATTGCCTTTAAAAAATTTTGAAATTTATTTAGATATTGATATCTATGTATAAAGTTAATTTTGTCTTTCCCTAAAACTTGGTCGATAATTTTTTGTTTGTTTTACCATATTGCAACTTACAATAATACATATAGTAATTGGCACCACATATTAATTTATTACTGTAATTTTTTTTGCTTTTTTGAATTAGATTTCTCAAGTCATTATTAAAATACTTAAGAAATAATAACATGATTTTCGAAAAAGCCCAACATACTACATATTTTATTTGACTTGTAAAAGTACTTGTTTGTATATTACTACTAATAAACTATCTTATCTAATCTATTGTACATAGTCTTTATTCTTACGTAAGCTTTGTTTTTTAGTATAAATTAATATGATATAATAATTGGTATTAGGTATTATATAGGTCACTGTTAAATGTCTCAAAACCACTATACAGGCTAAATACTTATAATAAAAATCTTATAACCTATAAAAAACCTGCAATTGCTTCACAACATCCTTGTAGTTTTAACTCTTTCCGCTAAAGCAATACTGTCCCTTTGAAAAAGTCAGTACCATAGAAGTATATATTATGTGATATAAAGTAATTGATGTAAAACTGAGTTTTGTCCAATATAACAATAACAATAAAATTATGCAAAATAATAAAAATGTGTGTCTTAAAACATGATTTATTAAGAAATCTATAATAATTAATTATTAAAATAATTAATAAAATATTTAATTTCCATAAAAATGCTTTGACAAAAATGCTGCCTTTTATTAGGACCCTCCTCTAACGAAGTCCGTTAAAAAAACACATAAATAGTTGGTAAATGGTAATATTACTTATACTCAAACTCTATAATAATTAATAAAAATTTATCAGGTAAATATTTGTTGACGACGTCACTGGTAGAGAGTGCTTGTATGGGTGGTATCAACAATGCGATCGAGCGGCGTTGCGATGCCATTACCGTTTTCTCGTTGCTTCGTACTTTATTTTCATTTATTTAACATATTATATTGACTTCGATATAGAGGATCTTATCAAATTTATTTTAAAAAAATGCTTGATATTTTATTAAAGGAGAACAGTAGTATTGTTTTGAGCCTTCGGAAACAACTGAAAATTATTATGATATTATAAAGTGATTTTTGCCATTTCTCTATAAGCATTTGGCATCATTGCATCAGAGTTGTTGTAAGTTAACAAATCTGCCCATAGTTCCACGGCATGCTACTTCTAGCCTTTTAATGTTCTAAGATTTTACTAATGTTAAACATTTTCTTCAGATTTAGATGAAGCTTTTCCGCATTCATCCGATGTGACCTCTGTTATAACTTTTTCTCCAACGCTAGAAGACACATCTTTGAATTCAACGAAAGAATTATGTCAAGGTAGCAATGTTGAAAATATTTACATGCGATATTTATAATTAACTTTATACATGTTATTCAATTTTAGATGAAACTTTACCACAATCTTCCGATGTAGCTTCTGTAGGTACTTTGTTTCCTGCACTAGAAAGCACATCTTCGCATTCAACCAAAGAATTATGCCAAGGTAAACATTTTGAAAAATATTTACATCCGGTATTTGTAACTAACGTTATTCATTTTATTCAGATTTAGTTAAAACCTTCCCACATTCATCTGATGATTCATCTGGCTTCTGTTAGTAGATCTTGTCTCGTTACTGCGCAATCCCACCAAACTCAATTCAAGAGACAAAAAAGTTTAATTTGTATAATCCACAGAACATAATAAAAATTGCACAAAAGTCAGTGGCGTATATTTTAGTTGTTGTTAAATTTTAACACCCTGTATATTGAGAACGAAGAATTTCTGGACATATGTTTATATGAACTTTTTGTTTTAAAATTACTCAAAGAATGGTCTTTTAAATTTATGGTACATACCTAATTAACTTCCTGCACCTATTCTTCTATATCGTCGTTGTTAGATGTAGAAATGCGATGTTTATTTTTGTTTAAATATTTTGTTAATGTATGAACTTTATTAATATTAAAAAAATAAATATTTGTACTATGTATTTTTATTTTACAAGATAATAATATCTAAAAAAATGTTTTAAGAAGATGGCGCTGGAGGCATCTTGTCCAGAAATTTACGCGGGAAATTTGAATTTTATTTTATTTCTTTTTAGGATCAGCTGATTTATGTTGATATTTTGCTATGCAGGGTGTCAATTTGAAGTTTCAATATAAATATCTATGAAAGCGAAACTGTTGGAAATACTAATTTTGGTACAAAAAAGACAGATTTAAATAATTCAATAAATATTAACAAAAATGTTAATAAAAATGTTAAATATTAATAAAAATGTATTTAAATTAACATTTAAATACATTTTTTTAGTGCAAGTATTAATTATTTAAATACTTTTTTAAAGTATTCTGACCGGCTCTTCCTAGTTTCTCCTACCCCCTAGATGAATTATTATTGTACCAAATTTAGTTTTTCTAACTTTTAAAGATATTTACATTAAAAGTTTTCAAATAAAACCCTGAATAGTCTTTTTATTCGCAATTGAAACAGTAAAAAAATAACTATAATAAAGAATAAAATAATGACATCACCTTAGTCAATACTGTTAAAAGAAATTTTTATTTTTGTTTAATTAATATTTTCTGTAAATTAAAGGTTTTATTTTCTTAAATAACTGTTTATATAAGCTCTCTTAAGGACATAACATTTACATGTGTTAATGAAAAGCTTGCTCTGCATTGCTTATTTTTGTTTAATATAGTATATATTACAATAAACGTTAGAAAAGAATTTATAATAACTAAAATAATAAACTTCCTTAATATTTTCAGTTAATTCATAAAAAAAACTTAAGGGACTTTTAATATGCAGATAAACAAGTTGTTTTCCTTTTGGTCAATTAAAAATCAAGAAGTGTTTTTCGAAAAGATAGACAAAATAATATAATATGTAACTTATAAGAATGAGAAATACACATTGCAAAAACATTATACATACATGCTACATAACATAAAACAATAATAATCTTACTAAGAAAATAACAATAATTATCATCAACGCTTAAATTTATTCAATTTTCTTTTGTTCGCCCTTTTTTCTTTCCTTGTTTCTTTAATATCCTGATTTTTCCTTTTTACACACAGACCGGATTGTAAGATGTGAAATAAGCTTTTGATGACTGATGCATGTTAGCCATTCAAAATTACAATTTGTTTTTAAATAATTTTCAGCATTCAAAAGCACATTTCTCTTTGCTGCATTTTTTTTTAAACAACTCCAATGTAGTTATGCTACTTCCAACTACAGCAGTAAATGTTTGGCTGGGATATATAAGGGAATTTTTTGAATCTGTCCATTCCTTATTACTTATATATACATTGTGTAGTTCCAGATCATTTAAAGTTATGTCAACCTTACATACTTCACAATCTATTTGTTTAAAAATACTTTTTATTATAAAGCCAGCAACATAGGCAACTGAAAACACACCTACACTGCCAGCAGATACATCAGAAAAAATTCTGTCAGAGATTTCCTCAATAATTATTGCTTCAGTTTGGCCATTTTCTATAACCGCCTTAACAACTGCTAAATCGGATTCATTTTTAGTCTCTTTTTCAACATTTAAAAAAACCTTTAAATTTGATAAAAGAATGCTATCATCTTCTTCGCAATTTGCTGCGGTTGCTTGATTTGTTAACCCATTTAAGATTTGGGTCTTTAAGCTGCCAATAAATTGTTTACAATTTGGATGGTCATTGCAACCACAACCATACCTAATGGAACCAAATAGGTTCTCTAAAGGATCCTGGTTTAAGGATCTTGGCCGCAAGGATGAAGCACCCATATTCTTCATATAGGCCCATACTCCTCTGATGGCATTCAGAGAAGTAAGCCATCCTCTTTGTGACGGTGGTCTAGATTTTTTTATTCTCCCTCTTTTGTCCAATCTTTTAAATGTCCAATTATTTATTTTATTAAATGCCTCTTGCCAATATTGTAGATGTTTGGACTCACTTATAGCACATCGAAGGTCTTTTCCTTCAGGAGCTCTATTTGTTCTGCCATTAAAGCTATCAAAAAGAGTGTCTACTTCTTTAACAAAGAAAATTCCAAAATTCCTCCAAAATTCCTAAAAAATAAAGAAACAATTGTTATTTTACTTGCTATAGGAATAATATACTAAATATTACCTGAACTGACAAGCGAATAAAGAAATGCTGCAACAGTGTGGCTAAATATTTGGGCTGCCACACAGACTTTCATTGCATAGCGCATCACTGGTTTAATATGGGTGGGCTTGATTTTATGCAGAGTTCTGAATATTATTGAGTTGTTAACATCAATTTCATATGCATTTTTAATATCACTAAACCTTGCTTCCATTACTGAAGCAGGTTCATTTCCAATTTTTACAGGCAACAACATCTTATGTTGCCGAAATAAGGAATATGTACATTTTAATAAATGTGGTGGATCGTACATGGCATAAATTTGTCTGCCTTCATAAAAGAAAAATGGAGTTGCTATTGTAACTCCAAGATCTTTTAAACATTTGACATTGCTGACACCCATATCACAGATTGTGACCACAACATCCAGTCCAGCATACACTTCTGATGCATTTAATACATCAAAAATGCATTTTTGCAAATCAGAAGACTTGCACCAACAGCACACAAGATTGTTGCTAAAGAAAAATGCAACAGGCTGTTTCCAATTCTGTGTTAAGCCTACAAGCATAAACACCAACGCTTTATTGGCAGGTTTTGCTTCAACAGAGCTTGTGGAAATATCACCAAAATCCTCGAATCATACAATCCTATCTGTACCTTTGTCATATTGTACATTTTCTTGGATGTCTATTTCATCGAATAATAAACAACAACATCTGTCAATTCCAATAGGCAGTTTGTCTTTCAGTTGCCTAAAGATATAAGGATTGATACCTGCTTCAAATGTTACTTTTCCAAGCATGTTTAAAAGTGTTCTTTTATGGGGTAGGTATACAAATTTTCTTAGCAAACTGTAGCATCTTGGGCTTCTTTTAAATACACAAAGTGCTAAAATCTTGTCTTCCAAATTCCATCTTCTCCCTTTAGCGCCTTTAACCTTGGAATTACGGATTTGGGACACCATGAAGTTTGCTGTCACTGATGACATATCTTTAAATATACTCTTAACAAGGCTACTTTCTGTAAGGTTTGAAAGTGCTTTCACGCAATGTAGCCTTTTCCTGCATAACTTTTTTAATTTTCTCAAGTGATCTTCTTTGCTGTGAATGATTTTCACTAATTTAGCCTTCCTGGGAGTAGAATCTCCTTTTGAAAAATTTTCTATGTTTCGGAATAGTTTGCGGCCTGCAGGATTATTTACCTTGGTTGGCCTAGCATCTTTGCAGGTATCATCTACATTTTCTGAAAAAAAAATAAAACATTGTCTCTGAACAATAAATCAACCATTATTATCAAATATTTTTCAGATTTTTAAATATAACTCAAATGTGAGAATCAAAAGTAAATTGGGTAAGAATTACCATTATAAAGCCTATTATATATAAGTAGCCTAGTATAAGTCAAAAGCAAGTCAGAATACTGATCTGTGAAAAATCACTTATTAAAGTAGTAAAATCATAGCACCCAAACCATGTTAATATATTACCAACATTAAGCTTTATTAATTCTTAGGCAAAACTCTAATATTTCTTTGTCACATTTTTTTAAAATTTAATTACTTTCAACTGTACAACCTTCTACATCACACTGCAAAACTGTGTTATATAAAAATTATCTACATGAATTCTTTAATATAGCTACCTGTACATGTCTGTTCTATCACCAAAACATGCTCTACATCAGGAGGTCTTACATGAGACTGAGAAGATGATGGCATATTTTCATAGCTAATTGGAATTGCATCCCTACGAAGCCTGTAGCTAATCAAATCCAAATATGATTTTCTCTCAAAGTGCTTACTACAGATTCTCTGATTTCTGAGGGTCTCTCCTGTAAACCTCATGCCCAATTTCTCTTGCCAAATCCTGGATCTAAAAACAATTATTATAGTATTGTTAGGTTACAAGAATTAAAAGGTATGTACAGTTGACCGCCAGCCTTCATACTTATGTCATCAATGACACCAAGCGTCAGCTTATGAAATTTGCTGGTGGCATCATTGTGATGTAAGTATGAAGACTGGAAGAATCAACTATACCTAATATGTAAATAAAATGAACTAAATAATAAAAATATCACTTATTTAGAAGAAAAAGTAAGAATTATTTTTAAAAAATTTAATAACATTAAGTAGGTAATATCTCTTTTAAATAAAGAGTTAAATATGATGGATTTTAATACCCCCTACTGAACCTAATTTTAGTTTTATTTCAGTTTTTTTGCTTCTTCTAATTATATTTTTATTGTTCTATTGTTGTCAAAAAAAAAACAAATAATTAAATGAAAATTACACTTTCAAGTTGCTATTTTTTATTATTACAGAAATTAATGTGCTTTATTAAATCCATAAATTCATATTATTGCTTAATATTTATAATATTGAAGGACACAGGAATAAAACCAAGAATGTCAATTTTTTTTTTAAATTAGTTACTTCTATTACCTACTTTTATGTTTCTTTTTATGATAACCTTACAGGTATAAGAGGGGGAATATAAGTATCCCTAATATATGTATTGAAAAAAAAATTATTTGGAAATGAATAAATGTTTGTTGTTTATTTCATTAACAATGTGTTCTTTAAAAAAAACAGTACCTATACTTAATTGGGTTTTATTATTTTAAACCCACTGGGTTTTGTCCACTACCAACCCTAATTTAGGACTGGTACTGGTAACCCCCACTGAGCAACTTAAGAAAAATTATTGAAATTTAAGGGAATTAAGTAATATTAAAAGAATCTTACCTATCCAGGTTGGCAGGAAAATAGTGCATTTTTGAGACTTCTTCCTCCCTTGAACCACATACAAGACAAGTTAACCCCATGTTTACAAGACCTAAAAATAGCACAATAAGAATACAACACTCTCACTTAATTTTAAGGGGTTACCTTTAATTGTTTATTATTAACCACAAAATGCTTAACTACTACAAACCAAAAAACAAGTCTCTTAACACAATAAACTCACAAAAAACTCTGACAAAAAAATAACGAAAATTCACAAAGAACTCACTTCAAAACACATAAACATAGAAAGACGCCATTTATTTTGATGTCCTTGGCAGCTGGCGGCGGTGTGCGGCATTGTCAGATCAAAAATTCATTACCACTCCTTCGCTTTTAATTGTACACAAAAGAAGAAGAAAGAAAATACTAAGTATTTGGTAATTATTTGAAAGTGCACACCTCTTGGCAACATTCATTTAATAATTAGACGTCGCTTGTGGCTCCATCTTCGTTTACCTTCTGTAAAGCTAAAAAAGGACGTCGGTATAGGAAAATGCATGTGTTAAAGTGAGATAGAACAATCGGATCAATTTGTAGGCCTAGTTACGCGTCTCGATGGTTGTCTCTGGCTACTATAAGCAAATATGCCGCGCCTGCGTTAGTACACATGCACCGAACTCGCTTATTCAAGCCAATGTATCACCGGTATGAAGGTTGAATTTGGCGGGGCGGAATAGTCTGCCACCCAAGATGGCCGATTGATTCTGATTGTCTAATTTTTGACGTACATCAAATATGACAATAGTGACATTTTAACTGTCGTATTTGACGATTGTCTTTTTTAAGTTTTCTTTGGGTGGAAAACAAGCCAAGCCTCATGATTTTCTTCCAATTTAAAGTTTTTAAGTAATTTTATAGCTTTTTGTAGTTTTTTTGAGTTCTGGGTTGATACATTATTTTACAAACGTGCCAACATCGAATCATCGTGCAACTACATAGAGCAGGAGACAGGTAAATTTCAATTATGACATACCTAAATGTTTTCTAATAATGTTTAGGTGTATCTTGGATGTATTATCATTTTCCAGGATATAATTATAGATTTAATCCTATTTTGGACATATCTATGTCACTGTTCTCAATTTAACTTTTTTTTTTACAATTCAGTTTTAATTCTTGAACCTTCACTGGGAAAATGTGAAGTATTTCCTTTTCCTTGTCTTCATCTAGATTAAGATATTCATACAAATATTCTTTATTTACTAGTTTATATATGAGGAATTGCCCAGACAGTCACAGAAATCATAAATTTTTTTTAATGCCATTGAATCCATCCTTACAAAAATCTTGTCTGTCATGTAAGTCCGACTAAAAATGTTTGCTCGAAACACTTTTCTGGTTCTTAAGTAGAAATGATATTCACATGGAGTATAAACACAATACCTATTTGTGCAATTTAACGAAAACAGATTGACATATATTTCTCAAAAACTGATTTCCCTAATCGACTTAATCCACCTTAAGTTATACACATTTATGGATGGATAGCCATGGTCATTAGTCAATTTAGAGAAAAAGTTTTGGTTGGTTTATAAATATTTAAAATATAAAATCAAAAGCCAACTTCAAAGCCACAACAACAATCTTTGTGTCAAAGTGTTGGTCATTCTAAAAAACAGAAAAATATTTGACAATCTAAAATGCCTTTAAAAAAACCAAAATCCTGAATATCCTCATTTAATACTCATGATCTTACACCTACACAGTCAGAATAATTTTGTTTTTTAACTTTTTAGCTAAGATTTTAGTATGTAATATCTTATTTTTTAAAATACCTAAATTACCTGAGACATTTTGATAGTAAATGCTATGCTTTTTACAGTCCTATTTTATTTTTACTGACCCATAATTAAATTCATATTATTAGCTTAAAGTAAAATTACGGACTAATATCAAATCCTTTACGGTATTATTTAGAACCTTAATTAATTAGAACCTTATTGTAATCATAACTAATGTGATAATCAGTACTTACTAATAATGAAAACTTATGTATTTTGGATCATTAGGATGAAATACTTTTAGGAGATTTAATTTAAACCTGATAGAATATATAATATTGTATACACAATACACTGTCTTAATCTGTTTTCTTATGTTTCATGTTGCATACTTACTGGAGACAACCCCACTGACTTGTGACATCTTTACCTGATTGTGACTAATCAAAAGTCATATTTTGTTTTTATTTGCTTATACTAAAAAAATAAAATGGAAAAAAACATGCATATTAACTCGTACATATGTATTTGTATTATATCTAGTCATTATTAATTAACTTATTTACAATGAAAAGCCAGATTTATTTCAAGAGATAGGTTCAGTTTCTGTCTTTATAAGTTTTCCATAATTTGTGGATATATATTATTTTATTGCAATTGTATAGATGGTTAAAAAATATATATGTTTAATTTTTTATTTAGGTATGTTTGTTACATATTTCTTATCATGTTTTATACACTTATGGAAACAAAAAAAGCAGGTAATTTTTTTCTGAAACTCCAGAAATTAGGATTTTCAGTTAAAATATGCTTTATACCTGCAACATTTCTATTTTTTACATAAAAGGTGTTATTAATACCATACTTACAGTTTGCAGTATTTCATTTAGAATATATTGTAACTTTTTTATGCCCTTTTTAAAACCCTTTGTTAAATTTATTTTAATTCATCTTAAAATAAAACATTTAAAAGACAATTTAGCTTTGTTTTTTTTTATTTAAAATTTAGTCCCATATCTATCTGGCCAATTTATAATTCTTGGTAAGTATCTATAGCTAAATATCTTAAATAAGCAATGTCTTGAGAACCAAATTTAAATTAAATAATATTTTAGTTGATGTGTTAATTCTTGATTAAAGTGATGAGGGATGTCTGAGATGCAATATTTTTATTTTTTCTCAACATTTAAAAATAACAATTTTAATTAAATGTGGGTATTTCTAAAATGAAAGTATATTGTTTTTTTTTTTAAATAAAATAAAATTCTATTTAAATATATCTCATCACTCGTCAGTTAACGCATCAACTTTGTAATGCAACTGCAAATTACTTGAAATTTAAATACCAGGTAATAGATCAAGCTTAAATTTCCCGCCACACGCCACCCAAGATGGATGCCCCCGTCTTTGTCAACAACGTCAATAAAGCTGTCAACAGAATTTCTGTCTGTTCATTAGGCAACACACATTTCTCTATATTTGTGTTCTGTGCCAATGTATTTTTATTGAAGCGCTACTGCAGCTGGTTTCTTTAAGGCCAATTCACACATACGGTACTGGGCACCCACTGTGCACCGACTGTGTCGATTTGAACTAAATCGATCACCTAAAGTGTCCATTGAAAATGTTTTGAATTGCACTGTTTAATTCACACATGTAGGTCTACGCACAGACTGTGCTCTGACTGTGTTGCTTCCGACCGCTCTGAAAGCGATTTCTCAAGGTTACGGTCCGACACGGTAGGAGCACAGCACGTGCATAACCGCTCTAGTGAGAACTATTGGAAGGCGACCAGAGGGCGGCCGTCATGTTTCGGCCAGCGCTCGCTCATTTTCGGGTATCGCGATTTTGCCGCTGGTATTCTTCATCGCGGTTAGTGTAAATTCATCGATGTTACGAGTAGGTAGAAAAAATGCCTGTTAATGAAGAATTTTTGATAATTTATGTGCAAGAACATGAATGTTTATACAATTTACAAAATAAAGATTATGATAATAACCTAGTTAGAGATAATATATGGAAAGACATCGCAAATAAATTGAATTCAACACCGGAAGAATGTAAAAATAAATGGGCTTTGCTGCGCTCGTACTACAGAAGAGCTCTGAGCCGGCGTAAAACAGTGAGTGGTCAAGCTGCAAAAAATATGAAAAAATGGAGGCTTGAAGACCAGATGGAATTTCTTAGAAGGCACATGCAAGAGCGACAGTAAGTATCTAAATTTTACGTAAAATTTGAGAGTAGCAAAGTTTTCTTGTGGTTGAAACAATCGGAAATTGGTACATGGCGAAATTAACGTTGTTTACATTATGATTTATAAGTTTTTCTTTGTTAACATATTGTGCTATGCAAACACACACACAACACACAGAGACATAAACATTTTGTTATTATTTTTGGTTTTATATTCTCGCGCCCATAGGGCTATTAGTCCCCAGTCCCTGCTGCTAAAAAAAAGACTACTAACCGTTTGCAAATGATTGTGTTCTTTATGTCAAGTTATGAACTTCTGTAAAAATAAAAATTGTCAGTAGCGGTACGTTTTTTTTTGCACGTAACTCTTAATTTTAGAATGTCGGACAACGGAATTTCGCAAAATTTTTGTAGGACAAGGTTACCACTTAAAGAGCATATTTGTAGTAAACGACCCTGAAAAAATCGGCTGTGTGAAAATAAATTCTGTGACGTCATAAGTTGATCTAAAAGTCATGCAAAAAGAAATGTACCGCCACTAAGAATTTTTATTTTTACAGAAATTCATAACTTGACATAAAGAATACGTATACAAATTTGCAAACGGTAATTAATCAATTTTACTTCCACATCACAAAATGATGGAAAAATAAAGTATCGGTAAAAAAAATGAAAAAAATTTTTTTGGCTAATCGTCTTAAACGCGCAAAAAACACAATTTAAGCTAATAAAAAGTCTGTCTGCCTGTATGTCTGTCTATCTGTTAATTCCCGCGATAACTTTCGAAGGAATTAAGGGTTTTCCGACAACTTTCCGTTTTTCTACAATCAATTTGAGATTTTTTTGCAAAAAACAGGGTGGAGTTAAAAAAAAGGAAGGGAAAAATTCGAAATATTTGGAAAAAAATGAGAAATATATCATTTTACGAGTTTTTAAGTATGCAGGTTTTAATTGTATGCTTTATTTTATATTTTTATGAAATTTTAAAAGGGTAGAGAGGTAACATTAAAAAATATAATAAAATCGGCTTTTATATTTTATTTTTTATAAAAGTAGCTCTTTTATTTTAAAATAAATAACTAAAAATTTTACCACCCCTCTAGATAATGGGTTAAATTTAAAATATGATGTATATTGTTTTCTAGGTTTTTAGGATCAAAGAACCCAACATTACCATTAGTTTTTGATATAACATTATTTAACCGAGTAACCTATCCCTTAAAAAAAGTTAAATAATAAAAGTAATGTGGAAGTATTGATTCAATTTGCAGGGGTTTTACCGGGACTGATTTAAATAAAGTTTAGTATTTAGAATTTAAACATAAATAAAAATCTTTTTGTTACAGAACCTGTTCTAATTTGGATGCGTCAGAGGAAACTGAAGCAGATGATGAAGTTGATGACAATCAGGATATCCCACAACCTTCTCCATCTCCCGCTTTAGTGGTCCCAATAATATCTTCGAAAAAGCGAAAGGCAAGTGAGGATACTCTACAACCATCTTCTCCCGCTTCAGTGGCCTCAACAGTATTTTCGAGAAAGCGAAAGGCAAGTGCTACCTCTACTCAGCCCGCTTTGGCTGATGCTTTGACAAATTTTATCCAAGTTAGAACACAATCCGCAGATTCTAACAATCACGTCACAATACCTTCACCAAAAAGAAATCTAATGACTTTCTTTGAAGACATAGCCGAAAGTATTCTAAAGTTCCCGGAGATAGATCAGGCGGAAATAAAACGGGATCTATTTAACCTCGTGAACAGCAAAAAAATCGTTCTGCTTAGAAAAAAACAATATATTCCACCATTGTTTTCTCCGAACTCCACAGATGGGGTACAAAACCTTCCTTCTCCAGATACCGGCTACACAGAGTCCGAACACCATCCTCCGTCACTGCCAAGGACCTCCAACCAAACTGAAGATAGATATTAGGCAATGTAAAAAATGTTTCAATTTTTTTTCTATTTTTTTAATCTGTTAAACATGAATTCCATTTACGTTATGAAACCAAAATATTTTAAGTTTTTTATTATGTTTGTAAAGTTGACGTATGTATGTAGCTATCTAAGAATAAAACAGTTATCTAATAAATATGTAATATTTATTAACCCAATATGCAATATCTCGATATGAACTACAAATAATATAAATAATACAAAATTACTCTGTATTTTGGTAGGGTATACCTCTTCTTACTACCTCCAACTGACATGGTACCGCGCCTGTAGTGTTTAAATAATTACAGAATGTATTTCTTACACCTATAGCTACTTCACTTGAATTCCCACCCAAACGACGGAGTCCCCTTAGTGGAAGTTGCTGTGAAGTAGAGATTTGTTCTTCATATATAGGCAGGCCCGATTTATTCTCAGATCTGTCATCTCGTAAGTAATTATGTAAGATACATGCGGCCAAAATAATTTTATCAGCGTTTTCAGGATTCACTTGAAGTCTACCATACAAGATTCTGAATTTTTGAATCAGGATGCCAAATGCATTTTCAACCACACGTCGAGCCCTTGACAGTCTATAGTTAAATATTTTCTGGTTCTCATTATCTCGTGCTGTGCTTCCTGGATAAGATCTTAATAGATTTTCTTTTAAAGGAAAAGCTTCATCTTCTAATATCACGAATGGCACAATATCATCTGAATTAGGTAATGTTCTTGGTCCCGGAACATGAAGATTACTTTTTTCCAATGCTTGTCCTAGATTTGATTTTGAAAATATACCTCCATCACTCGATTTACCATAACCTCCAACATCAACAACAATGAATTTATAATTAGCGTCTACAAGTGCCATGAGAACAACAGAGAATGTCTTTTTGTAGTTGTAGAATAGAGATCCGCTATTTTTGGGAGCCTGGATTTGAACGTGCTTACCGTCAACTGCACCAATGCAGTTGGGAAACTGCCACATTGTCCAGAAGTCATCAGCTATTTTTTTCCATCGATCTTCTGTTGGTTCAGGCATTTCTGTTCTTGACAGAACTCTCCATATTGCATCACAAGTGGAAACTACAATTGATTGTACTGTTGAAGGGGCAATTCTATAGCTCATTCCTAGACGGTACTGGGAAGTACCTGATGATAAGTAACTGAAAATATAATAATTGTTTAAATACTTGTTATGTGTATTAATAATGAACAACATACCTCAAAGTTAATGCTAATCTTTCCTCTGCGGATATAGATCTTCTCCACTTTGTGTTCTGTTTTTGTATGTCTGGTTTTACAAGCTCCAGCAGATTGTTAAATTTCAAGAATGTCATGCGAAAGTATCGAACAAATTGTTCTGGATCATCTTTGAGTCGAGCAAATGCTGTGTGAAATTCTCCTTCCTCCCGAGCTCTCCATAAACGATTAATCCAAATCTTCCTCTTTCTTTTTTTCACTTTTTCCGTTAATACTAGATACGCTCCGCATGCTATAACTACGTCCTCCTCTCTTCGATCCATGATACAAACTAACTGTAACACGTAATACCATGAATAGTGTGAATATGCACAACACAGCACAGTCGGTGCACGGTTACGACACAGTCGACGCACAGTACCGTATGTGTGAATTGGCCTTTATGCTGTGCCACTAACAAACATCAAAACTGCTATCGGTCATCGGACAACAAATGATTCTTAGAAATATAATTATGAGAAAAATATATGGAAATGCCCGCTGGCACAGACGAACGCGAGATCCCGCGGCGCGAAGCCGTTCGGTGATGCCACTGAAAGAAAGCGCTAGGAAATTCGTGCGAAAATATGTACCTTTTACTTTGCATATTTTACAGGCCTATTTATTGTTATTTTATTTTATACTATTTGAATTATTTTTATAAAAAATATTTGTCTTCACCGCGACTATTAAAAAATTTAGTTTTTATCCTTATTTAAAAAAAAAAACAAAATTTAAACAAAAACGGCAAAAAAAATCGTCGCGGTGTTAAGAATAATTTACAAAAAAAAATAGTGAAAATCGCATTCAAATATCTTAAAAAATAAAGTTATGT
Source organism: Anthonomus grandis grandis (assembly GCF_022605725.1). Lineage (NCBI taxonomy): Eukaryota > Metazoa > Arthropoda > Insecta > Coleoptera > Curculionidae > Anthonomus > Anthonomus grandis. The sequence continues at coordinate 258,637 of NC_065562.1, read as the reverse complement.
ATGTAAATCTAAAACATGGGGTGATGTATGCTCTTAATGTAAATTCATACTTCCTTTTGACATAGTAAAATCCTAATTTTTTTTATTAAAATCCTTAATTTATTCTAAATTAGTGGAAACTTAGTAATAATATATTTGACTGATAATTAAAGCTATAGGTATCACCTAAGGGATTATAATATGTAATATTTTATATTTTCACAAAACCAAAAAAAAGATTAAATGAACTGTTTTGGCTTCGTTTATTTTATTGTGTACCGGTGTTTTTTATTTTATATGTTCAATGACAGTTAAAGCAAACCTAAAATTTAAAAAAAGAGGTTTTGATGTTTTTAAATTAGAAAATTTTACCCAAAAACTGGATAAAATTTTTTTAAATGCACGGTGACTTTTTCTTGAAGACACTGAAATTACATTTTTTTTCTTTTGAAAATTATTTCTGACTTTCACTAGGCAATGGTTTTCTTATTAGAAAAAAGAAATAATTTTACTTCACAAGAATTGAATTTCGCATTTCCTTTATCCAAAACAACAATTAATATTTAAAAAATAGAAATATTATTTTAATTGAATGTACTTTCTTTCTTTAATTATTAACTTTAAAATTTAAATTTTTAAATATTATTTCAGTTAAGTAAAAAAAAAGACTTAACAAAAGTTGTTAAATGGAAGTTTTTAGAAAATGTACACACCTTTTATTCCAATTATAACTTTTTTTAGGAAAAAAGGGCTTGCACAGTTTGGATTTTTAGGTCAGCTAATTTACGTAGAGTAAAAGGTATGACAAAAAGCAAACTAGGTCATAAAGGCCTTTTTTAGTGAGACAATCCTAAAAGTTTGTAATTTCAACATAAAATAAATAAGAATGAGGTGATACAGTCTCAAATAGAACACATTGTATAGTTTGTTTGAAGGCATTAAATATAATAATCTCTCTAAAATCAAAGAGGTGTACAATAAACACAGTTTATTGTATACCTCTTTGCTAAAATATAATAGGACTTGCTTCTACCACTTATTTTGAGGCTTAAAAAAACACAACAAATTGTACATTAATAGTTTATTTTACTTTTTGTAATTAAAGCATTTTAATTGTAGTGCTTTACCATTTTTAAAATAAAGTGGACATTTTACAGGGAGGCACTTTACATTTTTACCTTTAAGAATGTTATTAATTTTCCTAATATAATTAAAAGTTACTACATTAACAAAATATTTAAAAATAGTTTTCGATATTAAATGATTATGCATACAGAATGTATGTTTTATTTTTACTAAAAGTTGTTTTAAAACATATTGTAGAACTCTTATTATTATTATGCCTTACCCAACTTAAATACAAACTCTTTATTGACATAATACAATCTTGTTTTATTATCCGTATATTCCCGTTCTATCATGATTTCATTGTCAACGTTGTCCTCTTCATGATCTCGAACATTTTCATACAAAAACAGTCTTTAACACTAATTCTCGTTTTCATTTTTTTAAATAAATAGCCGCAAACATATTTTAAGACTTTTTCTACCAAAGGTGTCTGTCTGGCTGGCAATGAGCTTGGAATGGCAGTATATTCAACTGGATCTTCTTTCGCTATATCGCTGATATCGCTTAATTTGGGACACAGTTTAAGTTCTCCGAAAAATGAGTCCATTTCATAAAGAGAAATTAGATGATCCCATTTTGCTTCTCTTTGAAGTCCACCAATTGAAAATTGTATATTATATTTTAAAAAATTATTTCGTACTCCTTTAATTAAATGTGGGACATCATAGATTGGTACAACTTCCAAATCGTTAATCTCGAATGTGTCCCTTGTCCACTCCTCACCAAATCTTACATATTTTTCTTTAGTATCAGCAATTAAAGACCGAATTGCCGAGACGTTATTAGTTCCCTGGTCACATGTTGTTTCAATAACTGTTAGGCCTATTTTGTGACATTCAGAAATTATTGTTTTCAAAATGTTTTTGATGTCATGAGCTTTTGTGGCCCCATAACAAAAGTTATAATAAATCGGTTGTTCCCACTTCCTCATGACACCTCTCAAAACATAAACCTAAAAACAAAATATAATTTTTACATTATAGTATTACACAATAATAATAATTACAAACCTGAACATGATTTGCAATTTTATTGGTTGTATAAAAACCATAGTTTTCAAAGCCAACTATGCTGCCTTTGGTTCTGTCTATAGATAAATGAGGTTCAATGCTCATTTCATCAAACATGAGAAGACAAATTTTATCTCTAGGATCCTTAAAGTTTTTAATTTCAGCCTTTAATATAGACAAAACTTCATAGTTAATGCCTGGTTTAATAGGAATCCGATTTAATAATTTTCCAATGGTTTGTCTTGATGGAAGGGCAAATATCCTGCTCATAAATTTGTAATTTGCACCATTGTGCTTATAGAATGCAAGAGCAAGGACTTTGTCCTCTAGCGTAAACCTTCGACCCCTTGGTTTTTATTGGAATTCTCTATCTGAGATTCAAAAAACCTTTTCCTGATCCTATCCATGCTCGAAATCACCCCTTTAAACCCAAATGGATTAGTCAAGTCTGGAAACCGCAGCTGCCTTTTAAGTGACATTTTTGATTTTCGTAACTTAATAGTCCTCTTTTTGAAGTACTCAGCTTTTTCATAAAAGTATTTAGCCTTTGGGGTTAACTGGACTTTTCTAGTTACATCAACTTATTAATAATTCAGTTGCTCCTGAAAAAAGGTATATTATTAAATCATTGTGTATTGTTTAAAAACAAACAAATATATTTGAATGATTTATAAATTATACACATATTAGAAATTAGAATATAATGAACTTACTAGGAGCCAACCGAGTATCTTCCACTAACGGGTTTGCTCTTTATTCTACCTCAAACTTTTGCAAGCCACTGGGCCCTGGATTGGAGGTGACACAACTTTCCACCTCATGTTTTCTCTTTATTCCTGATATGCCTGGTTTATTAATTGAAATATTATCTTGTTTTGGAAAGTCTTCTTCTGACATTTTAAACTTAATATTGAATAAGGGATCTACAACACAAAAAAAAGTTCATTAATTTTTAAGAACTTGATAAACCTAATAAGAACCGTAGTGGCATAGACTGAAAAGTTTTAAAGTGGCATGATAAGTTATAATTTTTATATAAGATTAGAAGTGGACTAAAAAAACAACTAGTGACAAACTGTCTTGTGGGGGTCAAATGCTCTGTTACCCCCTTGCTCATGGTCTATACACCACTGAAAAACTATGTGTAAACTGACCTGGTAAATTTAATGATGGCACTGATGTTTTTAAAAGAACCTGGTTATGCCCAAAGTCACTTGGTATAAATGAGCACATTCGGTTACCACTGTAAATTTTGTTGGGATTTTTGTCCAACAAAGCCTTGTTGCCTCTCAAGCTTACCCATTTCTCAAATCTAAGATAATCCACTGAAGGGTTGGGGAATCTATGATTCTTAGTTTTTATTAGGCGACAATCTTTAACTGCACAGTAGACAGACATATTGTCCTAAAAACCATATTAATTAAAGTTAAAAAGTTCTTAGAGAATGAGTTTTAAGATTATATACTCAATCTCATATATATGTTTTAAAGAAACTTTACTTACTACATACAGGGTGATTGATGGTTGATGGTACCTTAGACGTTTACGGAGAACGGAAAATATTTTTTTTTTGAAAATTTGGCAACATGGTTTTCAGCTGATGATCTAACGATTAAAAATATTTTTAGCGATGCAGCGTTGCCGCTTATACCAAAAAGTAGTAACAACTCTGTTATTTTAAATGGAATACCCTGTATATTTTTTTATTTTCCGATCCGCTATCACTTTATGATTGGTTCTGTATAAGGTGTTCCTATACCTCATATACCATATATATACCTATACCTCATATACCATCTTTAGTGGTTTTCGAGAAATTAATTATTTTCTTTATTTTTTGACGAAAACATCGATCCAAATAAATTTGTATTACTACGGCACTGGAACGCGCAGAAACTTGAAATCATAAACGTAATTTATGGAAGTATTGTACATTATTTTTCACTATGAAAATTTGTTCTACGTTATACAGGGTTGCTCAAAATTAGTGATTTTACCGCTAGATACAAAAATGGTAAAATGTGCATTTTTTTAAATGGAACACCCTGTATATTATAACATATTCTAAAAGGAAATTAAAATCCCTGTCTAAAGAGGTATTATGTTCCTATATCGAAGTAGTTCGGTTTCGGAAATAAAAGCAATTTTCTGTAAAAATCGGAATATTTTAACATATTTGCTTTAGTTGGCCATGAAAGGTCATGATGAAACAATGCTATGCTATTGATGTTTGACAGTGACATTTAGTTGATTAATAGTAAATACGCTTGGGTGTTTTATTAAAATAGTGACCTAAAAATTCATTAAAATGGAAAGAAATAGTTATTCAAATGAAGTTTTGATGAATCTATTTATTATTCATGGACAATGTGACAAAATTGTAGCAAGAACATGCAGAAAGTTCAAAGAAATGTACCCGAATTTACAAAAAATGGATAAAAGAAAATTTGTGCGAATACAAAATAACTTTATACAATTTGGTTCACAACTTAAAAATGATACAAGATTATAAGTAATTTACAATAAATTTTCAAAATGATTGCCATTGCAAGCTAAGCAATTCAAAATCCTGCGTTGTACAGCATGTGTTGTCGCTGCTTGTATTTCAGAAGGAGCTAGTTGACCAATGCAATTGATAACTCGTTGACGTAGTTCCTGTTTACTGTTTACCGGTGTCTTGTATACCATTTGCTTCAAATTACCCCAAAAGTAAAAATCAAGTGGATCAGGTGATCTCGCAGGCCAGTCCCATGGTCCCAAACGCCTAAACCAGCGGTCATTGAATTTCTCAAATAACTCACGTGTCACCTCCTCAGTGCAATGAGCAGGTGACCCATCCAATTGGAACCAGCAAGTGCGATAATCTTCAAGCGTTAAATTTTCCAGAAAATCTTCTACTACTGAGCGCAAAATCTGAATGTATTTATGGGAGTTTAATGATCCGTCGTAAATAAAAAAAGCTATTTGATTGTCTTTTAGTAAACAAAAAACATTAAAACTAAATTTTTCTTAAAACCCCATTTCCTTAACCGCGTGTGGATTTTGATTAGCCCAAAAATGTTGATTTCTTCTATTAAAAATACCTTCTCTAGAAAACTTTGCTTCGTCTGTCCATATAATTTTTTTTAGAAAGTTTGGATCCTCTTGAGTGCGTGTCAGTATCTCAGAAGTATCTCACAATATTGAATGCGACGTTGGTAATCATCCGGTTTCAGCTGATGAACTTTTGAATATTTAAAGGGATGCATATTACTGTCGTTCAGAATTCTTTGCACAGAATAATAAGTTAGGCCTAAATCATCTGCTGCACTTTGGATGGAAGCTTGTGGATATGCGTGAAAGTAGGCTAAAACATTCACGATGTTGTCCTCATCAGACGTTACAGGCTTGGGCAAACTTGTATCATTTTTAAGTTGTGAACCAAATTGTATAAAGTTATTTTGTATTCGCATAAATTTTCTTTTACCAATTTTTTGTGAATTCGGGTACATTTCATTGAACTTTCTGCATGTTCTTGCTACAATTTTGTCACATTGTCCATGAATAATAAATAGATTCATCAAAACTTCATTTGAATAACTATTTCTTTCCATTTTAATGAATTTTTAGGTCACTATTTTAAAAAAACACCGAAGCGTATTTACTATTAAATAACTAAATGTCACTGTCAAACATCAATAGCATAGCATTGTTTCATCATGACCTTTCATGGCCAACTAAAGCAAATATGTCAAAATATTCCGATTTTTACTGAAAATTGCTTTTATTTCCGAAACCGAAGTACTTCGATATAGGAACATAATACCTCTTTAGACAGGGATTTTAATTTCCTTTTAGAATATGTTATAATATACAGGGTGTTTCATTTAAAAAATGCACTTTTTACCATTTTTGTATCTAGCGGTAAAATCACTAATTTTGAGCAACCCTGTGTAACGTAGAACAAATTTTCATAGTGAAAAATAATAAATAAATAAATAAATAGATAAATAAATAAATAAATAAATAATATCTTTATTTAGCAAAAGCTACATTCAATAAAAACATAAATGAAATATAAAGTAAAAGTTGGCCATCCTGATACAGTTATGGCCAACTTTTACAAAAATAATGTACAATACTTCCATAAATTACGTTTATAATTTCAAGGTTCTGCGCGTTCCAGTGCCGTAGTAATACAAATTTATTTGGAGCTATGTTTTGGTCAAAAAATAAAGAAAATAATTAATTTCTCGAAAACCACAAAAGACAGGTATAGGAATACCTTATACAAAACCAACCATAACGTGATAGCGGTTCGGAAAATAAGAAAATATACAGGGTATTCCATTTAAAATAAAAAGTTGCTACTACTTTTTGGTATAAGCGGCAACGCTGCATCGCTAAAAATATTTTTAATCGTTAGATCATCAGCTTAAACCCATGTTGCCAAATTTTCAAAAAAAAAAATATTTTCCGTTCTCCGTAAACGTCCAAGGTACCATCAACCACCCTGTATATGTATGTAGACCTTTATTCAGGTTACATTGCCCATAACTATTAATGTTTCCCATATTTTGATTACTTTTAGTCTGTAAAAAAATAAAAGATATTGCAAAAATTAAGCAAAAATTAAAATAGAGTGTCACCCAGGATTGTTGTATCCCATATTAGACTATCTTAAATTTGTGACTAAAATGTATACAAGCAAATACTACATATGTATGTAGAATGCGATTTTTAGAAAAATCTGTATTTTCTTCCATGTGCAACCTGTTATTTTTTTTATCTGCAAAAACACAATAATTATTCTGTTTCAATTCAAAAATATCCCTTTTATATAAAATATATTTTCTTTCGATGCTAGATAAGTAAAACTGAGGTTACATTTTTCAGCTGAGATATTTAAAGTTAAAAATTTTCAAATATAAAAACATGAATTTCTTGACCATGTAAAATATTAAAAACTATATTTCAATAAAAGCTATTTAAGCAATGAAATTTGGTCTTTATTAATTAAAACTTTTACAATAAAATTTAGTTTCATAGTGAATTGGCTCCAGCTGTTATTTTTCACTATGATTATATTTTTGAAACAAAACAGCCAATGTAGTTTTTTAATAAAATAATCATACTAAAAAAGTAAGATTATTTTATTTTGCAATTGAACTGAAATATCTGTAATAATTTTAAAATCTGCAAAAACTATTCAAAACAATTTTTTATGGTAAAAACAATTATTGCATTAGTTTTTAAATTTGATTTGTCAAACTTCGATCAACTTTATGTATTTTCTTATCTAGACACTTCGATTATTTTCTTATTGAATTATTACAGTTTAAAATAGCTTTTTTCTCGGCTTTTTTAATTACCAATTCAACTATGTGTCACACTTTGACATATAGTTAATTTTCTCTCTTTCTATAGAAAATTATATGTATATCTCTCAATCTCATGTACAATCGAGTGTACAAGAGAGAAATAATTTTGGAAAAAATAGAGCATCTTTTTAAATTTTTATTTATAAAATGTATGTATAATCATCAAATTTTTTTATTAGGCATAGCTCAGCAAATGTAAAAGCATATAAATCTAAAATACTGTCACTTTCATAATTTTTTTTATAATTTCATAATTAATTTTTCGGGTGGAAAAAGTGGAGCCATTTTTTAAAATAATATATTTAAATATACCTGAATACAATTAAAATTAATTATTTTATAAATGTCTAATATTTCCAATTAGTTCTTGTCAAAAAAGTCTTTATCTGACTGCGACCATAGATGATATTAAAGATATTAGGTACATATAAATATGTAGTTTAAATGTTGATCTGCTATTATAATACAAATGGTGTAATATTCTTGGACGCTAGTCAGATACTCGGTGAGATACTAAACTGGCTATACCTGGTCTGCAAACACTATATTGACTCTAAACTATAATAATATATCAAAAATAGTCACATCAAAAAACTTGTGTGGCCCCTCAGTGCTTCTGTATATATAACAAGTTTACTAGTTGATTGTAATATTAAAATTTGAATGTGAAATTTAAAATGGTCATATTTTATATTCTCCAAATAATAAATGCCCCAGCAGGGTTTATCATAACCCTAAACTATCTATAATATAATTATTAGCACATCTTATAATAACAAATAAATTCGATTTAATAAGTTGTGTAATTAGTATGTCAATATGTGTAATTAGTATGATCTTACCAGGTTACTTTCAACAAAGCCTTCAGAGAAAAAAAAAATTCTTAAAACTGGTATCAACAACCACTACACAATCAAAAGAGTACACAAAACACCGAAAAACAAAGCAAAACTTAACACACTGCGAACAGCCGTAGAAATACTTAGAACAACCCTGTGTCTCGGAATAAATAGAGGACTCAGGTATCAAAATTCCAGGTAGTTATTTATTATCTTTTCTGGTTATTTTATCCCTAAATAATTTTTAACCTGACCGGCGTCAGACTTACTGGAGCCCATAAAATATTGTAAATGATATTTTATTTTCCTTCTTTCTCTTTTCTATAGCCGGGTACTCACACGCCTGCCGCAGGGGCAACGTAGGGCGCACAGATGGGGCAATCTAGGATGCTTTATTACACACGTTCCTGGATGTTTTTTTATTTGACTGTTTAGGTTCAGTGTGCAAGTGAGTGTGAGTTGTGCCGCGCTAAATCAAGAAGATGACGCCAATATTGTCATTACAACAAATAATTGGTGTAGCATTAACTCTTTCCGTTGTTCTACCAAAAAAAAGAAAAAAAAAGGAGATACTGGGTGAAGCGGTGGCTACAGAAAAAGAAAAGAATTGTGCCACATGAACGTTATGCAACAATTGGAAATAGATGATCTTAAGAACTTTTTGCGAATGGACATAGATTCCTTTGAAGAGCTCCTTGATATGGTGACACCAATAATAAAAAAACAAGATTCATTGATGCGGAAGGCCATAAGTGCTCGAGAACGACTAACTGCTACACTACGATTTTTAGTTAGCGGACAAAGCTATGAAGATTTAAAATTTAGTACTATCATATCACCTCAATTAATGTCAACAATGATTCCTGAGACATGTTGGGCTATCTACATATCTCTTAAACACTATATAAAGGTGAGAAATAAAACTAGGATTATTTATGAAACGGTTTATTTCTGTCTAATTACACAGAATTTGGATATATTCGTAGTAACTGTTGTTTTTGTCTGGCGTTATTTTCTAGCTTCATTAAATAGTAGGAACTCTGTATCTGATATCGTTATTTGGTGAATTCCTACCCGCACATTGTGATTCAAAGCTTGGGATTTCGTGTGAAGGTGTCTGAATAGAAAGAGGGGTTGGCATAGGGGGTTGGGCTTGATACTGAGGAGATTGTAGGGGCATAGATAGGGCTTGATATTGAAGAGATTGTAGAGGCATAGATGACTGATACTGCTTAATATTGAGGGAAAGGCATGGGAGACTGGATTTGATATTGAGGGGATGATGTATGAATAGGTGTAATTGAGGAGGAATCTGAGGAAAACTGATATGGATTATGTTGAAAGGCATTCGGCAAGGTAGATTAAATATATCTTGTACGTGTTTGAGCGGATGAATTACTTAAACTAATTGATGAATGTTCTGTTAGTTTTTTAAGTTTACCATAGTAAATAGCGTCTGATATGATTTTTTGGACAAAAGTTAGCTGATGTTTGCTCAAATCCTTTAATTGAAGGCCAATACTTTGTCCTATGATTTGCCAATCGTTTGGAGAAGTAAGAAGTTGTTGGGCACTATCAATAAGTTTTTCTTGCTTATGTTGTATACTCATTTGCCTCCTCCTTGTGGTACTTGCTTCTTGTTGCATGTTTGGACGTTTTTTGTTGATGGCTTGACCTTGACTACTAGATGATTGGTTGGACTCATCAATCACTCACTCAAACTCTGAGTACTATTTGCATGGTCAGCGATTGATTGACTAGCAGATGGTTCATTCGAGTCCGAATTTTGTGAAATCTGAAATTAAAAAAATTACATTTGATACTTTCTGTTTCAGATGCCTTCAACGGAAGCCGAATGGAAGAATACAGCAAAAATGTTTAAAGACAAATGGATCTTTAACCACTGCGTTGGGGCAATAGATGGAAAACACGTGGCTATAGAAAAGCCGCCTGGTAGTGGGTCTTGTTTTTATAATTATAAAGTGTTATATATTTTTAGTGTAGTACTTTTTGCAATTGTCAATGCAAATTATGAGTTTATGTATGTGCACATTGGCACTAACGGAAGCGTGTCTGATGGTGGTGTAATACAACACACACGATTTTATGAAAAAATAATGACAGATCAGTTAAATCTACCCCCAGCGTCGACATTACCACATACAAATATTAAAGTGCCATACACATTTGTAGATGACAGCGCTTTCGCTCTTAATATACATGTTATGAAGGCCTACTCATTCAAGAATATAAACCACCCCAAAAGAATATTTAACTATAGGCTATCTGGAGCAAGAAGGGTAGTAGAAAATGCGTTCGGAATACTGGCATCACGTTTTAGGATTTTTCGCCGGAAAATAGGTATAAACATTCAACACGTTGATGCTATTGTGCTAGCATGCTGTGCTTTACATAATTATTTGAGGACGAAATCAAATACATATATGACAGATTTATGTGTAGACGCTGAAAATATCAACAATCGGACTTTTCGACCAGGTGATTGGCGGGCAGAAACCTTTTAACTAGTGTCACTTGCACAAAGGAATGAAAAACAACGGAACGATGAAGGCAACGAAGTTCGAAATAAATTTATGGCATATTTCAACGGACAAGGTAGTGTCCGTTTCCAAGAAGACATGTTGCAAATTATATTATAGTTACTCAATATATGAAATAATACATACATATAATCTAATAAATTAAAATCAAATTATTATGTTTATTAAGATGTTTTACTAACTCTTCCTCATGATCCAAGGTATCTATACCTGTGCGAGATGGTTCACTGGTCTCTTCAAAAAAATCAAACAGTTTATAGCACCATAGTGACGGCTTGTACACATCCGTCGCTGCCTGTTCCCGTATGTTTGGAAGCATTTACCTAAAAAATAAATGTTTAAGAGGAAATGCACAGCAACATGTTTGTTAACTAATTTAAACATTTAGAATTAAAATTTTAACATAAAATTATCTTTTCAACACTCTCAAACTATTATAGATTACAGCAAAAAAAATTACAAAAATCGAGTAATAAATAAACTAGGATTCACTTCAACAGAGAGTAAGATTTCCCATTTCGCCCAATGTAAATTTTTGCGATGTGAGTGCAGGGTGCATATGCTCTTAAATATCCCGAAAAATATTAATTTTTAACATAGAAAATGATCCACAAAGCAACCCTTAAATTTTACATAATGTTCCATTTAAAATATTACATATAAGCAAAATCAAACATAGGTCCGATATTATATTCCAAAGCAAAATAAGTACTTACCTTCTTTAACTCCCGGCGTAGGACGTACGCATGTTTTCAAATTTTTTTTTGAAATGTGGCAAATCGATGTCTTTTTCCAATTCGCGAAATATTTCAAACATCATTTCAAAAGCTTCTTGTCTCATATCTCGATTGAAATATTGTTTGTTTTTTTTATCCACATGTGAGGCCGGTCTTTATACACCTCAATCACCCGTGTCCAAACTTCATGATCTTTATTTTCCATTGTTATGCTCGAAATTAATTACCAAAAAAAACAATACCGCGTGCTTCGTTGGTTATGTACGAACTGACTCAAATTGGCCCAATCACACTACACACGTGTCAAGTGGCAGGGGGGCAGGGTCTGATCTAGGGATCTAGGAAGGTTCGGAGCCTCTGCCGCCCTGCCTAGGAGACGATTTAAGGAAGCAATTAAGGACCATAACTCTAGATTGCCCCTGCAGCACGCGTGTGAGTAGCCCGCTTATGTCTTTTTCGACCTGAACGTGAACCTATGACCCTCCCGCCGCACTTTGGATTGGATTTGGATATTTACTTGTTTCTCCATCTAGCGGTGAGGTATTGCTTTTTAGAGGCGGGTCCACCCTTTTAATAGGAGTGGACAGGCCATGATGCGGCAGTAACAACAAGTGGCGGCTTTTGGGGTAGAGCCACAGTGCCATAGCTCTACCTAATAAACGTTGAAAATAAAAAAAATAATTTATTTTTTAAATTTTACTTCAGTCCAAAAAAATATCTTTATATTAATATTTAATACCAATTATAAAATTAAAATACTGGAACGCAGCCAGTGCAAGAATTCGCAAATTTCGCTAATGCGAATCGAAGACGTAGTTGTCGCGCCAGGCCTCGTATCGAAGGAGGCGTTAACTAGCGTAACAAATTCCATTGTCTGCGCATGCGTCTTTTTTGATTACGAGGGCAATCTACTTTCGCGATTTTAAATATATACGAGGGGCTCCTAATATGAACCTTACAACTTAAGTTTAAGATGTTAGGTAAATGTGATAAACTGGTTATTATAGTATTACTCTTATCAATAATACGTAATGACTAATATTTCTGGCATAGAAATGTGATAAATTATTAAGGATTTTTTATTGTATTTGGCGCCTTTTTATGTATAATTTTCAGTTTAATGCAATGGTAAATTTAAAAAAAATGTCTTTATAAATTGAGTACAATGTATCTACTGCTACATTGTTTTAAGTAAATATTTTCGTCTAAAATAAAACACTTTATGAAATCAAAACCAATAATACATTTTTATTGCAAATATATGTAATAACATTTTTAATCGGAGCAAATTTTAAAAAAACAGCAAAATAAAATTAACAATAACTGTGATCATTGTTTGCTTTGCTTGAATTAACCAGATCGGAATTAACAAAACTAACTCTTTCATTATTTTGATATCTTCCTCGCCACCTTTAGAATAAATTGTCTTTTTTTTGGAGACATTTCTTTTTAGTTGAATGGAAGGATTTTTGTTTTGTTATATTTGTGTTAGCTGGCTGTTTATTTGTTTCTATATCTTGCACTACAAATTTATTTTCGTCATGAAGAGAGCTTAAAGCTAGGCAGGTTGTTGTATGGCTTAACCAGAGATCTAGTTGCTCTTTGCTAAGATCTCTGGCGTCAAGTTTTTGTAACATTTCAAATAAGTTACTTTTAATTTTTTCTGTTATGTTATTGTCATTGTTAATAGACAACTGTGATGATATATTTACTGCTGATGTTATATTAGTATCCTGATTATTGACAGGTTCTATGGATATATCAGAATTATTATTTTGCTGCTCACTGTTTAAAGCCACGTAGTGGATATGCTTGCATATAGTGGTCTTTATACAAAAATCAATGCAGCTACACTTAAAGGTGTGTATACATATATTACAAAAAGGACATTTTATGGCACAACATACATTTGCAGATTCTTTGGTAATAATGTATTCATTACCGTTATTTTTTAAAGACCAAGTGAATGGATCATTTTGGATTAAATCAAACGTTGATGTAATGGCAGTCCTATGTCTTATAATAGTGTTATTTTTTAGGTGGGTTCCCTTTTTTAATTTAATTATCCTCTCTACAGCTTTATCCCGTAAATAACTCATTAACTGATTAATTGATTTATCCAATCTTTTAATTTTTTTTCCATCAAGGTAATGATATTTGATAGTTTTGTGGAAGCTCTCTAGGTGCATCAACATGATGCACCCATCTTAAACACCAACGTGTTTAAGCCACATCCACTTCGGTGGCAATAGGCCCACTGGTCAGATATTGGTATATAATACTTTTCTAAGTACTTACCAAATGTGTTTGTTTCCGGATCTTCAATGAGTGCCCGAGATAATTCTGTAATTTTTGTTTCAAAAACTTCAGTATTGGGAATAGTTTGTATGTACTTCAGTGTTTTGTAGACCCAAGATCTCTTTTCAGAATTGCTTATTTTTGAAAGATTTATCTGCCAAGCTCTATCAATACGCCAGGAGCACAATAAACGATGTTTCGATGGTCTCATTATTTGACACCATGCCGTATAATATGTATCCGTGATATCTGACATAAACACTGAACTTTCGATAAGCCCAACAGCCTCTTTTATTTTTGCAAAGAAAAAAAGATAAATGGAAGTATCTTTTCGATTGCTAAACATAAAGGCTACTGGAAAGCCTTGCCTATACTCATCTAATGTTAACAAAGTTGTGAGCTCAAAATCGTAAGCATTGAACCCGTGTGTTCCATCTATTGTGATAACTTTACTACCAAACTCTTTTAATATATTTTTTTGAATATCACTCATTATAATCAAACGAAAATCAGTTAATTCAAAATTGTTAATTTCCTGTCCTTGCTGTTTGAAAAAAAGCACTGGATTATCTTTAGCCTCTCCACAATGCTTCACCCAAATATTAACACTGGTGGCATCATCCTTATGATATATTCTATCTTTTAAATCAATATTATAAACCCTCTGAATATTTCGAATATCAGCACTTTTAAGGAGATCGTTTCTTTTTAAGTTTACACCTATGGCTTCTCTTGTTTTCTGTAGTATCCTACAAAAATTAAGAAACAATAATTTCATAAAATGTCACCTAATTATTTTGGACATGCATTGAGGATGCAAAAGCCTTTTTCACAGGTGTAGATAGCTCTAAGAAAGCATTTTTAAAAAAATAATGGTCTATTTCAAATTTATATGTAATGAGGAGAACTGGGAAATTGCTAAATTGCTGAATTGCTAAATACTTTGGGGGTAAATTGTTAAATATACTATACAATATATTTATGTGGTACAAATATCAAAATTTTTTTACTAAACCTGTTTAAGGTATAGGATGCATAAGATAAAAACTATTTCTAAAAAAGCAATACTACATTTATAACATACAGCATGAAAAACACAAAAGTTATAATTCACTTGAAATAAACGCATTCAGTAAATCTATTATCGTGTTATCAATATTAGATTTTTCTCAACTTCTTGTCCTGGAAACCTACAGAAATAAAAAAAAACTGACCTAAATAGAGCTAAGTATTGATTTTTACTATATTTTAAGTACTGTAGCTGGGGGTACTTACGTATTTTCCGTATGTCCACCCTCTAACCTTTGATGTCGCAGGGTATCCGTCAACCCCCCTCACTATTTCTTTACAGTTATAGGAGAAAAAGTCGACAAAATGCCTCGGGCGCCACTCTAAGTAATTAAAAGAGCTTAGAGTCCCCTCTAGCCTCTCGGGTAAGCCTTTAGACAGTGGAGAAACCAGGCAAAGATTGAAAGTAGACTGTCCGGTTATAATGAGATCTTATTGCTCTTAATCTTTATTATTACAAATACTAATAAGTAACAGATTTGGTTGCTTAAAACTAAATGAACAAAAGTGTCCTTAAAATCTAACAATCCCCATTACCAATTTTATGATTAAGCACAGGCAGTTATTTGGGAAAATGTACCGGAAAATTCAGCACTCTAATAATGACACAAAATAGTATGATTTAAGGGACGGGGTTATGATGTTTTGTACAAGCGATTACGGATGACATTCGTTAAGCAAAGCCGGAAACTCAACACCAATCAAGCGAAGCAATCTCAATCAATCGGTCAACATTTATCTCTGCTCTGTTGCTATACGAATAGTAATTATGACATCACGGACTCGACTATCGACGAAACGCGGCTATTGCCTGCCCTACAAAACACGAAGAAAGATAGTGTCCAAGCAGTAGTTTTCATCAATCAAACAATTAAACGGAACGGTACGGCCGCGGACAGAGCAGGAAATAAAAAGTCAACAATAAAAATTATCAATTAAATACAAAATAAATCCGCAGTGAGTGTTTCTCTGGTTGCAAACAAGAATGTAACTTTTCGCGAACGGAATTATTGAAACGTTGGTTCAATCACCCGTTTACTACCTGCCCTACAAAACACGAAGAAAGATAGTGTCCAGGTAGTAATTTAACAAAAACGCGCTGCTGCCTGCCCTACAAAACACGAAGAAAGATAGCGTCCAGGCACCAGTTAATAATATTCGCGACTGTGGCTTGCCCTACAAAACACGAAGAAAGATAGTGTCCAAACCACAGTTTTAAAATTAAATAAAACGGAACGGGACGGAACGATATCAATAGCAACGGATTCGATAAAAATCTTAATACGCGAGCTTGGAAGCGGCCGGTCAACTGTCAACAGGTGGCTCTTACCTAACCCAATTCACACTGTCAACGTCAAGACAAATTTAAACGTAAATATTGAAAATTTAACGGTATTGAAATATGGAAAAATTACTGGTACTTCGCTCGAAAGGTATCGTACGACCTTACTGCGACGAATGTGTATCCTTGGTGGACCTGGAACCTTTTTATACCCATCGCAGGAATTTGGGTGCCGACAACTCACGAACATCCTCGGAACCAATCGTTAAATAAAAATGCAATTGGGAAAACTTAATGAAAATAGAGTTTTTTCCTCGTGAAAACGGTACGGATTTATAGGCTATGACCCTATATGGTAAACAAACTTAGTTTCAGCTCTCAAAACCGGGTATTTCTAGGTGAAAACAGCGGGACAAAAGCTGGCCACATGTGTACCAGAAAACCGGCTTTTCAGGAAAACCGCGGGAAACTGAATCATGATTTATATTATATTTTGCCACACCGGGCATGCCCCTTCATTTAACAGGGCTTCCCAAGGTAGGTAAACCTTGAAACTTGCAAAATAGAACATGTAAACAATGCAACAGCATGAAAGGAAAATTTCATGTAAATAACCGGAAAACTGGAAGCATAGTGATGAAACCCTCTCAGTTTTAGGCATTTGTGGTTCTTTATTATCTTAAGAATAACCAGGGCTGAAAACAATAAGGCCAGAGACTACAACATAGTCAACGGAGAACTAGGCATAACCTATAAGAAATCAAACCTTTCCAGGATACTATCAAGCTAGAAACCTCTTTAAGTTGGTTTCTTTATATATGTTTACAATTATAAACCCCTCATGACTCACAGATAAAGCTTAAAATGCATCTTTTTGTTATGTAAATTATAAATTTAGAGGTTAAAATGTTATCGGAGCAAAATTATCTAAGTTGTCTTATAAAAGACTGCCTGGGCTTACCCTTATTACTATAAAATAAAGACAAAATCTTGTAACTTTGTTACAAATCCCCCCTTACTTCGGAAAAATGCAATGATGCAATCATTAAAAAACAAAATTCCCTTCAGAAACGGCGACGGAACTGGAGTAGTCAGTACGGCGGACAGTGACTTAACGGAAGGCGGAATATATCGGCGGCAGTCCCTCGGATTTAGGGTTGGTGGGAGATTGCTGAACACCCACACTGCTGGCATGGAACGTGTTCACTGGGATAATGGCGGAATCAAGGAGGGCGGCAGCTGAGGAGTACCATCCCTCTGCAAAGCTCTAGATGATTCGGAGTATGGCGGGGGTGGCGGTCGTAACGGTGCGGAGCAGCACGGGCCGTAAACGAGGGTTGGAAACGAGGGCGGTTGATTGGTGAAGATACCATTGCCAAAGGGATGGACACTCGGAGCTCTGGTTTCGGTTCCTCTCTTAGTCTAGGACACAGCGGTGGCATCGGTATATCCATCTTGAAATCCACGATTGTGGCTGAAGGTTGCACCTTGGCGATCACCTTGACTACAGGTTTCGCTGCCAGCGGTCTTTTTAGTCGTGCCGCCCTCGATCTAGCGACCCTCTTTGTCTCCACCATCAATTCGGCTTTTACGGCCTGTCGGACATGATTGGTTACCCTCACGGGCACCAATGAAGTATCGGGAAGCGGACGAACGGGCTTCTTTCTTGGTGGCATTGCTACAAATTACAGAGATTTTATATCGGGGTTTCATGAATGTGTGCTGGTTTCAGATCTTTGATGTGGATTCGCGTTAATTTCTTTCCCCTTTCGTCCTTTAAATCATAAACCACCAAGGAGTGTACTTTACATATCGTATATGGGTCGGAGTACTTCGGGGCAAGGTTTGCTGCAAAACCCTTTACGGCGGATGACAGGGCGTGATCTTTCTTATACACCTTATCTCCAACATGGCATCTCCATTCTCGGCGACGTAAAGTATAATGGTGACTTTGTGTGTTAAAGGCGCGGGCCAAATTAATGCGAACTAACTCATAAATTTCTTTTAAACGATTAATTCGTGCTATAAATTCGGGTGACGGTTCGGAATCAGGTAGTTCTTCGGATAGCTGCTCAACATCTCGGTATAACGTGTTCGGAGCATCTAATTCAGGACCGAAACTTCAAATCCGGCAGGGTTTGATCCCATGTACGGTGATCACCTTCACACATTTGTGCTACCATCGTTTTAAATGTTCGGTTAGCTCTTTCAACAGGGTTATCTTGCGGTGCGTACGGTGGTGTAAAACGGTGTTGGATTCCGTATTCTCTCAGAAGTTCTCTGAATGGTTTTCCAGTATATTGCGTTCCATTATCTGAGAGTATAAACAAAGGACAATCAAATCGGGCAATTATAAGCTCCTGTAATGCGCTACTAACAGCTTTTGAAGTAGCCTTACGGATCGGCCGAGCTTCTATCCACTTCGACAGTGAATCGACAAAAACCTTTTTGCTTCTTGGGAGGGGTCCTACTAAATCTGTGGAAACCGTTCTCCAAGGATCTCGGTTCTGTGACGGTTGCATTTTCCCGGCGGGTTGCTGTTGTGAGACTTTATATCGTTGACAGGAATGGCAACATCGAACATAGTAAGCAACATCTCGGAACATTTCGGGCCAGTAATAACGACGGGCAATCCGGGCGGTAGTCTTGGCAATTCCCAAATGTCCAGCGGTCGGCACATCATGGTTTTCCCGAAGAACTCTATCTCTAGCGGGCTTTGGAACGCACAACTTCCAAGGATCAGACAGCTCAACTTCAGTCATATCGGACATATCCCAAAAGTGACGATACAGTTTCCCTTCTTTTATGCAGAAATCGGGAAATAATCTCGGATTATTTTCTACTTCTTTAAACTTCTTCCTGTACCATGCGCAATCAGGTTCAGACTCTATCAGATATACGGGATCGGCTTCAGGTTCTTTGCAAGCCGGTAATGGATCTCGGGACAATGCATCGGCAATCCGATTCAAAACACCTTTTCGGTATCGGACTTCAAATGGAAATTGTTGCAAATACATCCGCCAGATGAAGAATAGCCATTTCAAACTTTGATGATCGGCCTCAACGGTGAATTTATATAATTCTAAATAAGGCCTCATCTTTTCTATTCCCCAAACAATTGCAGCGCATTCCTTTTCGCTAACGGTCATTTTCTTTTCGGAGGAGGTCAGGGAACGGCTTGCATAAGCAATTACATGGTAACCATCGGCATAGTGTTAAATCAAAGCGGCTTCTAATCCAAGATCACTGGCGTCAGTTTGTAAGACGAAATTACGTGAAAAATCCGGACAACTTAAAATTGGTGATTCAGTCAGGCACTTCTTGAGATGTTCAAAAGCATCTTGCTGTTCCGCGGTCCACTCAAATTGTTGACCTTTACGTAATAGGCGGTTGAGTGGTTCAGCAATCTGGGAGAATCCAGGGACGAATCGATGGTACCAACTTTCTATCCCCAAAAATCGTCTAAGCGATTTTACATTGATGGGCGGCGGAATCTTTAGTATTGACTCGACTTTCTCTGGATCGGTGGTAATCCCTCCTGGTGTGACTAGGTGTCCCAAATATCATAACGATCTTCGTCCAAATTGACATTTGTCGGGATTCAATTTTAAGTTGGCTATACGGAGACGGTAAAATACTTCACGTAAATTGTCCAAATGTTCCTGGAAACTTTCTCCTAGTACTATTATATCGTCCAGGTATGCGAATGCAAAGTCCTCCAGTTCGGGTCCAATTATACGATCCATCAAGCGTTGGAACGTAGCTGGAGCGGAGTGAAGTCCAAACGGCATGACTCGGAATTGATACAATCCCCGGCCCGGTACGGTAAAAGCGGTGATTTCTTTACTGGATTCGGTAAGCGGTATCTGCCAATAGCCTTGACGCAGATCTATAGATGAAATATATTTTGCTCGGCGGAGTTTGTCTAGGATAGCATTAATAAATTGAATTGGATAAGCATCTCGTTTGGAAATCTCATTTATTTTCCGGAAATCAATGCAAAAGCGGAACTTGCCATCTTTCTTCCTAACCATTACTATCGGTGAACTCCACGGACTATTGGATCTTTCTATTATCTGATCCTTGATCATCTGATTAATTTCTTCATCTATTATCTCTTGCATCTTCGAGTTCTGGGGTCGGTACCGCTGTTTTATCGGTTCAGGGTTTAATAGTTTGATCTCGTGTTGGACTAACGTAGTGGTTCCTTTTATGTTATCAAATAACGGTAATTCTTGAGCCAAGAACTCCTGCAAACTATGTTCTTCCTTCGCAGTTAAAGTTAATGGAGGTTTTTGGTTTGTGGTCTCCATGACATGAACACGGTTCATTTGCTCTCCAGAAAAATATTTTCCCCTAATGAATATAGAGTTGTTCCTCAGATTTAAATGCACGTCTTCTTCATGAAGAAAATCCATTCCAAAGACCAGATCTTCTGATAAATTAGGTAAGTGTGCGACTCTAACTACAAATGCCTGTGTTCCAATTAAAATTTCTAAATCAAACTCCTGATGAACAGTGGTAATGGACGCATCGGCTAGTCGGGCATAAACGGATTTTAAACTACGAGACGGTGTACCGGTTTGGCGTAATTTATTAGTAAAGTGGTCCCCACAATAGGATCTACTCGCTCCGGTATCCAGGAGTGCAGAGAACATAACTCCCTTCCAGATTATTTGAATATACGGTCGGTATCTGGTACTATCAAAAATGTCATCTATTGCCAAGGCCACTCTTCTGTGATGCTGAGGTGACCTTAGTTCTCGGCATCGTCCCAGTTTTCCGGTGCGGCTGGTACTCTTGTTGATGCTTCTGGTTGTGTGCGATGATTCCTGCAATTGCAATCTCGGGAAAGTACTCCCCTTAGCCCGCATTTTGAGCAGAAGATTCGGGGTGCATTGGTGCAATTACTGCGCATATGTCCAGTTTGCCCACAACGCCAGCAAATTGTTGCATTCATTGCATTTCCTCGTCCTTGACTGGATAGGTTGGCGGCTTGTGCTCGGAACTGATTTTCACGGGTCCTTTGTGGAGGCGGATTATTCCGGAATGGCGGAGGATTTTCCCGAGCGGAACTAGTTAATAAATTTGACTGGCGAAGCAGTTGACGGTTCTGGTTCAATTCGGTACGGAGAACTTCAAATTCCCTAATGACCCTGGTAAATGACACAATGTCATGAAAATCGGATTGGCGGACGTGCTGACGATACTCGGGTAATAGGTTGCGATATAACCACTTCAGTTCGTGGGTTGCATCATACCCTCCATGGTGGCGGAGTAGAGTTTGCACGGGTTCACCCTGTTTTTGTGTACGGCGGGCGATTTCGGCTTCTAAATCGGCTAAATGGTTTACAGGGAAATAATGCGTGCGGAAATCTTGAAGAAAGTGGCTCCAAGTCTGCCAATGCTTTCTATTATTTCTACACCAGGATTCGGCTGCTCCCTTCAGGAATTGAGCAATCTGGCTTACTAATCCGTCCGGATTAAGACCACAGGACGAAGATAATTCTTCTATGCTTTCAATAAATGAAACAGGATCACTAGAGCCATCAAAAGTAATTTTCCAACTTGACAGATTCGGTCAAACGCTGAATGGTGACGGATTGACTGACGGCATATGAACTGGAACCATTTGCGGCGGAGTTACAAATGCGGTAGATGATACGGTCCCCATTGGGTGTGATATAACAGGATTTACGGTTGCGGAAGCACTGTACATGGTTACTGGAAAATCGGTTTGACTAGACCAGGGCGGTTGTACAGGTGCAA
The DNA here is from genome assembly GCF_022605725.1 of Anthonomus grandis grandis. Taxonomy (NCBI): domain Eukaryota; kingdom Metazoa; phylum Arthropoda; class Insecta; order Coleoptera; family Curculionidae; genus Anthonomus; species Anthonomus grandis. Next base: position 236,606 of record NC_065562.1, on the reverse strand, counting down.
CGGGTACCCCAGTATAATTGGCGGTAACAGGAATACTATACTGTCTTGTTGGTTGTGATACGGTATTTACGGAAACAGGATACGAGCCAGAGCTCGTAAGTGCATTGGATGGTAAAGAAACGAATTGTGACGGTATTGACAGAGGTGGCGGACATGTTATATTATCATTACATACAGGATTATACACTCTGGAACTAACTATGGAACTGGTGATTGGAAATGTGTTCACGGACGTACAGGGTAAAGGGATAATGCTGGCGGTATCGGTAAATTTAACGGTGGCGGCGGCGGAATGAAGTAGGTAGTAATAGCGGTACAGGCCGTGACGGCGGGACAGGCGGTAGCGGATGTCATATTAGTGTTTATGGACAGCGGATTCGGTGACCGGCGGCCTTCTTTAAAAAACGTTGCTAGTCTTTGTCGTTTTCTCGTCATGTTTCCTTCGGTGGACAGTCCAAACATTTCTAGTTGCCGATCCATATCGGATTTCTTCAGTGAATAAACTCAGGTGATTGGAAAGTCGACGCTTAAGCCAGTGCCACTATAAACGGAGCTTGTTTCCTCGGAATTTTCTGGAATTGACAGTGGTGGCTGACAACTGACGGCAACAGGAACGGGATTCATAGCAACGGTAACGGTTTGTTGTTCTCCCATCGGTAGTGTATCATCGATTTCGATGTCAAACAATGTTATATCGGTTTCCATATTGGATCTACGGTTTTATCTGGTTATAACGGGTGTGACAGCTGGATTATTAACGGGTGTGTATACAGGGTGTAACCAAACACAACGGCAGTGTCACAGGTGATAACTGCGGTTTCAGTTATGAGAATTAGTAACGGCGACGGCAACTGGCCACAACGGCTGTACAACAGGGTATATCAGATACCCAAACAGGCTATATACAACAATATATACACTCTTAGGGGCTAATACGTATGTGAACAAACAAACTTTCTTGTACTTGTAGATTAATTAATTAGGGCGGTTTCTGACAAATAACGACGGTCTCAGATAGGAAAATCAGTAACTGCGGTACCAGTTACCCTGGGAAGCAGGAACGTTGCAGTAACAACAAAACAACAGGGATACGTTTCCAACTGGTTAAGGCACACGGACGGCCTTCTTCGCCAGCTTCAGGACAACAAACCCAAAATTATCTAAGACCTACACCTAAAACTATTCTAAAACATTTCCACAATGATGCTGCGACTACCTCTTAATCAAAATCCCTAATTAAACACTAAAAATTACTCTATCCCTTAACCATATGCAAAAATATTAAATTCCAGTACATTCTTACAGCCATTAACAGTTACTCAGACAGTGGTTACTTAAAAAAAACAATGGTCCCTGCTCGGGCGCCAAATTTGTAGTTTTTTTTTTCCGGTTATAATGAGATCTTATTGCTCTTAATCTTTATTATTACAAATACTAATAAGTAACAGATTTGGTTGCTTAAAACTAAATGAACAAAAGTGTCCTTAAAATCTAACAATCCCCATTACCAATTTCTATGATTAAGCACAGGCAGTTATTTGGGAAAATGTACCGGAAAATTCAGCACTCTATTAATGACACAAAATAGTATGATTTAAGGGACGGGGTTATGATGTTTTGTACAAGCGGTTACGGATGACATTCGTTAAGCAAAGCCGGAAACTCAACACCAATCAAGCGAAGCAATCTCAATCAATCGGTCAACATTTATCTCTGCTCTGTTGCTATACGAATAGTAATTATGACATCACAGACTCGGTTATTACTCGTCTCTCACCATCTTGAGAAGCCAAGTAATAATTAATAAACGCGGCTATTGCCTGCCCTACAAAACACGAAGAAAGATAGTGTCCAAGCAGTAGTTTTCATCAATCAAACAATTAAACGGAACGGTACGGCCGCGGACAGAGCAGGAAATAAAAAGTCAACAATAAAAATTATCAATTAAATACAAAATAAATCCGCAGTGAGTGTTTCTCTGGTTGCAAACAAGAATGTAACTTTTCGCGAACGGAATTAATGAAACGTTGGTTCAATCACCCGTTTACTACCTGCCCTACAAAACACAAAGAAAGATAGTGTCCAGGTAGTAATTTAACAAAACCGCGCTGCTGCCTGCCCTACAAAACACGAAGAAAGATAGTGTCCAGGCACCAGTTAATAATATTCGCGACTGTGGCTTGCCCTACAAAACACGAAGAAAGATAGTGTCCAAACCACAGTTTTAAAAGTTCATAAAGCGGAACGGAATCAATATGAATATTCTAATAAATAATCACAGATAAAAACTCACAGCGGAAACATAAAATACCACCGTCTTCCAAGCTTGTAAAAATGGTAACTAAAATACCGTAACGCGGATAATTTTACGATAATTTCATTAATATAACCCGCTTACTACCTGCCCTACAAAACACGAAGAAAGATAGTGTCCAGGTAGTAATTTAACAAAAACGCGCTGCTGCCTGCCCTACAAAACACGAAGAAAGATAGTGTCCAAACCACAGTTTTAAAATTAAATAAAACGGAACGGGACGGAACGATATCAATAGCAACGGATTCGATAAAGATCTTAATATGCGAGCTTGGAAGCGGCCGGTCAACTGTCAACAGGTGGCTTTTACCTAACCCAATTCACACTGTCAACGTCAAGACAAATTTAAACGTAAATATTGAAAATTTAACGGTATTGAAATATGGAAAAATTACTGGTACTTCGCTCGAAAGGTATGGTACGACCTTACTGCGACGAATGTGTATCCTTGGTGGACCTGGAACCTTTTTATACCCATCGCAGGAATTTGGGTGCCGACGACTCACGAACATCCTCGGAACCAATCGTTAAATAAAAATGCAATTGGGAAAACTTAATGAAAATAGAGTTTTTCTTCGTGAAAACGGTATGGATTTATAGGCTATGACCCTATATGGTAAACAAACTTAGTTTCAGCTCTCAAAGCCGGGTATTTCTAGGTGAAAACAGCGGGACAAAAGCTGGCCACATGTGTACCAGAAAACCGGCTTTTCAGGAAAACCGCGGGAAACTGAATCATGATTTATATTATATTTTGCCACACCGGGCATGCCCCTTCATTTAACAGGGCTTCCCAAGGTAGGTAAACCTTGAAACTTGCAAAATAGAACATGTAAACAATGCAACAGCATGAAAGGAAAATTTCATGTAAATAACCGGAAAACTGGAAGCATAGTGATGAAAACCCTCTCAGTTTTAGGCATTTGTGGTTCTTTATTATCCTAAGAATAACCAGGGCTGAAAACAATAAGGCCAGAGACTACAACATAGTCAACGGAGAACTAGGCATAACCTATAAGAAATCAAACCTTTCCAGGATACTATCAAGCTAGAAACCTCTTTAAGTTGGTTTCTTTATATATGTTTACAATTATAAACCCTTCATGACTCACAGGTAAAGCTTAAAATGTATCTTTTTGTTATGTAAATTATAAATTTAGAGGTTAAAATGTTATCGGAGCAAAATTATCTAAGTTGTCTTATAAAAGACTGCCTGGGCTTACCCTTATTACTATAAAATAAAGACAAAATCTTGTAACTTCGTTACAGTACGCTGTCAAAAGACTATCAAATTGTCAAGTCAAAAAACCTATTAAACAAAATTTTAAAGAAATTTTAAGATGTAATTTTTATCTTAATTAGAAGTTGCAAAAATGTAAAATAAAAATTAATAATAATACTGTACTATACATACGTATGCAAACAGGTGCCTCCGATTAAATCTGCACTATTGCTATTTTCGTTAATATTGATGATACAGGGTCGTTTAAATTAGCAAACTAGTAGGATTTTTTCTGCTGATTACCATGGTGAAATCAAAAATTCAGTTAAGACTAGCGTTTTTGAGTTAACGGTGAAAACATATTAGGGTGAAAAAAAAACTATTGACAAGCCCTGTATTTTTTTATCAGAATTTAAAAGAAAACTATTTTCTTAATAAAAAAGCTTATTTGCACTAATGGCCTAAATAAAAAAATAAAAAAGTTATGGTCATTTGAAATTCAGTAAAATCAGCTTATAATGTTGCCATAAAAGTAGGTTCCTATCAAGCCAATGTTAATTAGAATCCTTATAACTTTTTTATTTTTCAAAAAAAGTACATTTTTAATTTTTTTGCAAAAACGCGATGTTCAACTGTTTTTCTGTTTAAACCATTTTAATCAGCAGAAAAAATCCGACTAGTTTGCTAATTTAACCGACCCTGTATTTTTAATATTAACGAAGATAGCAATGGTGCTGACTCAACACCCACTCAAAGACATTTTGTAGAGGTGTTATTGGCTGACTTAATCGGAGGCACTCTGTATAATTACATATGTATTCTAAATTTACTTGTGGCACCTAGTTTTGAAACTCGTTAATCAATAATAGTACAGGTACTGATAATGAATAATAAGTACTCACCCTTTGGATGGAATCCCTAACATTAGTTTGGAAGCAATCATTTGCTTGTCGCTTTTTGGAATTTGTAAGTGTTCTAGCTCATCTGGTCCATGCAAATAGTGTGATTTATAATATGTAATATCGTATTCATTTGATTCAATGTTTCTTTTGACGATAATCTGGTTAACGCAAGACTTTTTTAACTTGCAAGATCCTTGTGACTTTACATTCCGTTTTCGTTGTTCAAGTGGAATAAGATTCTGCTTCTTATAGGAGCGACGACATTCAAAATAAATACGTTCACAGTTATTTCGAAACTGTTTTCCAGAATGTTGGACATATTGGACATTGTTAACTTTTTGTATCTCAGAAAGCCACATGTTAAATTCTAAAAAAAAATAAGAAATCATTACCAAAGGTATAATAGACACAATATGTAATAGGTATAGGTATAGTCCATACGAAGTCAATTGGTCCATTTAATAAATTACAATTGGTTAAATATGCAAAAAGCCAGGACTTAAAAAGTATTTTAATAAATTCACATGAAATAATTTACCGGATTATGTTTAAAAAAAAAGGACGCGTTCCCATGATTCGTAAAAAAAGCACCGATTTAACGGAATTTAGTTTTTATACTGGTCCAACTGACTTCACATAAACTATACGTATTTATTTTTTTTGGCACTGCTGTTTAGATTTAGTAAATTACAGTCTATATATTTTATTTGCTCCAATATTCAACCATCGCATATCAATACAATCTAATAAATAATATTATAAAGAGGTACTTAGCTAATACTTGTTTTGTACTCACCTTCAAAGTTTTTGAAACGTAAATTTTGTATATCATTTTTAAAGTCATGTTTTTGCTCTAGATGGCTTCTCAAATCCCTATGGAATTTAAAAAAGAGATTACACTCCACACACATATATTTCATTTCACAGCCATATTCAATCCATTTAGATGCCTCATTATGAACAGTCCTTAAGTGTTTATTTATGTTAGATTGGGATGAGAAAACTTTTTCACGCTTAAAGCAAGATATTGACATTTTTAACACAGGACAACTATAATAGGTCAACTATGTTATTACAAAATAGATACCTATCTGAACCAAATTTAAAATAAAAATATTCCTATGTTTACAAACAAAATCCAGCAGAAAGTAAGGTTAGAGAACCGAATAACAGACATGCGCATAACATGGAATTTGTTACGCTAGTTAACGCCTCCTCCGTATCGATGCGTGTTACATCGAATAATCACAGCAAATGTCCTTGAAACAATGTGGTAAAGCTACGGCAAATTAAATAATTTTGGGCCGGGCTCCAAACCAATAGAATCTTTTCTAGCAAAACGTGCGTGATATTGTTTGTTTTGATTATTCATCGGGCGTTCGCGGTTCCGTAGAGATCTTTTATTTTATTTGGCTGGCGTTTTCGGCTTTGTTGGTGTTTTTTATTTTCATTGAATATTAAAAACAATGAATAAAATTAGTTTTTTAAAAGCAAATCCATTTTCCACTTTATCATTGGAACAAAAAGTAGAAATAAAGGAGTTAGGTCGACCGTTGCCCGATTTAAATATAGAAAAAATTTTTTCAGTTATTAAAAACAATAAAATTACTTATTTGTATACCTTACTGTTAATATGGAAAACTGTATGTTGCCTGTGACCTGAAGTATTGACATTTCCACGTAGTTTTTGTAAGTTCATTTCCTTAAATTTCAAAATTTTTAAAATGTATATTTTTATCTACAAAAAAAAATAGAAAACTTATTGCGTTATAATTTTGATAATAAAATGTAATAATTTCGATCACTCGTTCGGTCATGATAAAATTAGACCAAGGTTTGGACCTACCTCCCTGAACTGTCAGGAGCCGCCACTGGTAACAACCCGTCTTTAACATTCTTTATGGGCAGAGGAACGTCTATTAAAGGTTCTGCCTTTTACTAACAGTTTCTGTCTCGACCATAGAACAATATTATAAGGGGTAAAGCCTCGTGTCCACATGCAATTAACTTGCGATAGTTCTTTACCAAGTAACTTGCTGGAGTGTCTACACTTTATTTCAATTATTTTCAAATTTATTTGGGCAAGTTACTCAGCAAGCTTTACTTGCTGTATTTCTTTAAGTGAAACGTGTACACTAGTTTTGTAAATATGTCATCTCGGCAAATAGCTGCTGCGGTTGTGATATATTTAATAAAAAAAGGAAAAGAGAAAAAGGAAAAAAATAAAAGAAAAATTTGGGTAAGAAAATGGATTCAGCGTAGAGCTACTTTAGGATTACATGAGAAGTTACTTAATGAGTTAAGAATGGAAGACCCACAACAGTTGAAAAACTATCTACGAATGTCTGCAAAAGACTTCGATTTTTTGCTTGGTTTGGTGAAGGAAAAGATATATAAGAAAGATACAAAAATGCGACAGGCCATTAGACCAGAAGAACGCCTGTCTTTGACACTTCGCTTTTTAGCCACAGGTAATTACTTAGAAAGCTAAATATATATACTAAAATAAATATTATATTTTACAACAAAATATTTTTATTTTCATGAAAAGTAATTATAATCACGAAGAAAAAAGTACAATTTTAATTATTGCAGGTGATTCCTACCATTCTCTTATGTATTTGTATCGAATCCCTGTATGTACGATCGCAAGGATTGTTCCTAAGTGCTGTGCTGCAATTGTGGAAGCTCTAAAAAAGGAATATTTAAAGGTATGTATTTAAATGTCTATAATTTTAATTGCTGTTGTACCTGTGTAAATTGTCTTGTCAGTATAGGGCTGCACAGTATATTGAGTTGACGATGAGGCACTTGAATCATATGTAGGGGATAAAAGAGGGACAGAGGCCGGTGTTGAATGTCCAGAATCATAGTTATCAGCTAATTCTGAAATTGTAAGAATATCTCTTTGTATCATTCTTTTCAACCTTAATTGGAGCTGCTCTGAACGTAGGGATCTAAGCTCGGATGCTACATAATCTCCAAATATTTGCCAGTTATCTGAGGGTCGATTCATCACCTTTACTGCATTTGCCAACATCGCATTTTCTTCAGTCACTTTAATTTTTTTAGGTTTTTTGGACGGTGTACTTTTTGTTTCTGTTTCAATCTTTTGTCCCTCATCTATTGTGGAATTTTGTGTCAGTGTATCCTCATCTTTTTGAGTCTGAAAAAAATATTTTAGTTTTAGGTTCCAAATACCCAAGAAGAATGGATTAGGATTGCAAAAGATTTTGAAAATATCTGGAATTTCCCAATCTGCCTAGGAGCTCTGGATGGAAAACATGTCGTTATGCAAGCCCCACCTTGCAGTGGAAGGTATTATTTTAACTACAAAGGCACGCACAGCATAGTTTTAATGGAATTGGCTGATGCAAATTATAAATTTATTTATGTGGATGTTGGTTGTAATGGAAGAATTTCGGATGGTGGCGTGTATAACATGTGTTCTCTGTCTACCGCTTTGGAAAATAATACTGTAAATTTGCCTCCTCCACAACAGCTGCCGGGAATGAAAAACTTTTCACCGTTTGTTTTTGTAGCAGACGACGCATTTGCAATGAAACCAAACTTGCTTAAACCATATCCATTCAAAAATCAGCCAGGGCCAAACCGCGTATTTAATTACCGACTCTCACGTGCAAGAAGAATAATTGAAAATGTATTTGGTATTATAGCAAATCGTTTTCGGGTATTAAGGAAACCTATACAACTTTGCTCTGAAAAAGTAAAAAAAATTGTTTTGTCAATATGCGTTCTTCATAACTTTTTAATAACCAGAAATTCGTCGAAAGCAAATTATGCACCGACAGGAATTTTCGATACAGAAAGCGATGGAGGTATTATAAATGGTCAGTGGCACCAGGAAGGTATGCCAAAACAAAACTTATTGCCACTTAATACCAGAAATCTCCATAATTGTTCCCAAAATGCTAAAATGGTTCGAGAAGATTTCAAAAACTACTTTATTTCACCTCAAGGTGAGGTTCCATGGCAGTACAAATACATCTAAAATGATATATAGGTTAAGGTTTTGACTACTGATTACTTTAAACACCTAATATAAAATACTTTAAATAAAATAAAATTAATTTTCGACTTTTACTTACCAGATTATGTTCTGTACAGCTTTGAACATTTGCAGCTAACATGAATTTTAAAGAATCAAAGAATTCCCATGTGCTCTTATACACTTCATTTGCTCCTTGTCCACTTTTTTTCTTTTGAATTTTTTTCCACTCCTGATTCAGTTGTGTTCTTAAGTTGTCTAACTTGCGTTGAATTTCGTTTTCAGACGTTTCAAATAGTTCTGCTAATTTTTGAAAAGCACCCTGTTTTTTTACTCTGTTTTTAAAGTCTTTGCAATGTACATTCCATAATTCTGGGTTCAACATTTTCAATCAATAAATTAGTGTCGTCCCTACTCCAAACACGCCGGTCCACCATTTTTTTAAATACACGTAAATATTTCACTACTTGCTGCAAATATTTCGGAACTGTTTCGATATTGATAATTGCAAATTAACTTGCTGAAACACGCGGTGTACACTACAAGCTCTAGCAAGTCAGCAAGTACTTGCCCGGCAAGTAAACTTTCTGCAATATTACTGTACGGTGGCTGTTTACACGCGCTGCAAGTGACTTGTGAGAGTAACTCTAGCAAGTTTATTTGCTAGTGGACACGAGCCATAATAGAATTGCCACTCGAGCTGTTTCGCGGAACCGCGTTTTGGCGCCCTCTGAGCGGCATGTTGGGTAATTAATGGAGTTTTAGCACGGACGTAATTTTTATGGGGCGGTATTCCGATACGACGCTAAAGTTGTTTTTTGTTCCCTTAAGCGTTAAGTTCGCAAGTTGTAAGGAAAATATAAAATGCAGCATAAGATACAAATATTTCTTTAAACAATAAATTATTGAATTTTAATACTGTAGCTTTTTTAAATTTTGTGCAATTATTGATAATTTATTCAGTATCAGTGCTTAAACAATTATAAAAAGATAATGATTTTTTTTATCAAGAAACGTAAATTTTTCCGTAAAGATTTATAAAAAAATTCTATTTGAAAAAGGGCAAATATCTTCAGCAGAAAACCTCATTAGCATTTCATAATAATTACTCATTACAATAAATTAAGAATAGCGTACTCTTTTTTTTAGCTGGCAACAGAAATCATATTCTCTAAGTTCGTGATATTAGAATTTAAAGTTTATAGGATTTTTATTAGAACTAAAAGTTCAAAAAAGCATAGAAATAACAAAATTAACAGTATTAAAATTCAATAAATTTTTAATTACACATATATAAAAAATATTTATAAATCTTGCTCCATTTTATCCTTAATCTGAAAAATGTTGAAGAATCATTTATTAACACTTTTTAATGTAAAATTAAATTTTAAATAAAATTATATTTATAGGTTTATTACCATAGTACTATTAAATAAAACAACTAATACATACTTAATATATTTTATACTTTATCTCATTTTCTTCGATTGTTTTACTTGAAGATCTTTGGCATTTAAAAAATATACCGTGCTGTTATTAGGAACAGGCTTTACATTTTTTCCCTTTAAAACATTATTTAACTGCTTAATATAATTAAAAGTAACAGCATTTATGAAATGCCTAAAAATATTTCCACTTAAGGCTGAATTATGTGAACAGGGACTTAATTAGAGAGTAATTTTATTTTTCAAGTAATTTAGTAAGTAAATAAGAACTCCTTTTTTGTGTAGGTCGTGATCCAATACATATTTAATAATTGCATAGGCTTTTCCCATTTTTAATAAAAACTCCCTATTCACATAATACAGCCTATTTTTGTCTCCGCTGTATTCTCTTTTTTTTTTCATGAAGCAGATAGCTTCATGTCCCGTAACAAAAAAATTTTTTTGCAAAAACAGTTTTTGCTTACAATGTTCTTTGAGTTGGCTTTTTTCATTAGGTACCCACATACATATTTTAATATTTTTTGCTCCAGGGGCATTGGCCTGGATGGTAAATTTTCTGGAATTTCAATAAAATTTAAACTTAAAATTAATTTAAACTTAAAAACTTAACTTAAAACTTTAACTTAAAAATTAAACTTAATAATTAAAAAACTTTAAATCGTCGCTGATCTTACCAAGGGGCGAAAGCGCCAATTAGTTAATTTTACAGGAAAGCGTTTTAAAGAAAATAGGTCCTATTTGAAATTATACTAATATTCAAATTAAATAAAACATGTAACCGCTCTTTCAGGTATTTGTTTATTCGTTATGAAAGGTAGATTTATGAAAAATATTGTTAATACAACTTAACAGTAACAACTAGCTTCAGTAAAGCTAACGAACTAAAGAATAGCAACTCCTATACATCAAAAATTTAATAATATTTTAAAAGTAAACATACACATTTTAACAGTAGATAATTACTAGAGGATAACCACAAAAAAATAAATTATAATTTCTTTTATTAATTTATAAATAGATTATCGATTATCGAAAGATACTAAAATTAAAAACATTTGGCTGTTTATTCATGCGGAAGATCTTTAAAATATTTTTGAAATATTGGATCTTTTACAACCGGCGTAAGAAAGGCGTAAGGAAGTCTTTGTTTGAAAGAGGTATAGGCTGAGTCATGATTTCAAGCGTATTTCTTTTAAGGGGCAATACAAAGTAGTTTTCAGCAAGGTGACTGTTCTTTACTAAAAGTTGTGAAATATTGTCTTTGTCTACCATAACCTCCTTTACTTTCGTCCAATCGACATCCTCGCCTGTTTCGAATTTTCTAACCGACTTTATACGAATTTTTTCAGAAAGGGATTTAAAATTATAAAAATCATTTACATATTGAATCATTCATATAAAATCATTTACATGTTGATACTGAGCTATGGGCCGAATCGCCCTTGCTTTGACCGTGGTTCGTTTCAAAAAAATGTAAACGCATTTTTTTAAGGTTTTTCGAATTTGCTATTGTATGCAGCAGCATAGTAAAAACAATCGTGTTGCGGTTCTGACCGCCGCAACCATCTGAAAAAAGGTATACTTCACGAAGGCCACGATCGTCTAATTCACGACAATAATTTAACACAACCGTTTTTTTCAAAACACTGCTATTAACTACAGTAAAAATGGGCTGCGCTACAGAAAGATGTAGGCATAACAACCAATATTACTATTGTGAGATCTGACAATTAGGCGAAACTCCATTTTGTGCATGTTTGCCTCTTAGTCTAATCCTATAATGTATTTAGTGTCGCTTATGCCTATAAGACAATTTTGATGTTTACGGGAACTGCTATAGATGGACGTTCGCCAGTTTGCTAGATCATAGATACCTTTAAATCTGATCACTTGATGGACCTAACTCCAAAACGAAAAAAAATTCACTTTCGCCCCTTGGTGAGATTAGCGACGAAATGTCCTGGGCATCAAGTACGACCGATTCTACAGCAAGTTCTTTTAAGTTAACTCGTTTAAGTGTTGCAGAAGCACCAAGTATACTTCTCCTGCCTATCCATTTTCTCACCCATATCTTTTTAGATTTTTTCTTTTTTCTGTGTTTTATTTTAATTATTTCAATAACAACAGCAGCTACCGCAGCAATTAACTCTGTGTCGGCCATCTTGTTATTGGTTACTATCGTGATATTTTTGGGTACGTGTAGACACCTCATCATTTCATGATAGGACTATCGAGACTATCATAAGAGCACTTTCACGAGAGTACTATCTTCGTGAAAACGAGGCTTTAAAGTTTTTGACTTCAGCTTTTAAAACAGATAATATTTCTTGATTAAGGCCAGGCTTTACGGGTATACGGTTTAGTAATTTTGTATTTGTTCTTCTAGACGGTAACGCAAATATTTTTGAAATAAATCTGTAGTTTGACCCACTATGTTTGTAAAAAGCTAAGCCAAGAACTTTATCTTCTATTGTGTATCGGCGTCCTCTTGGCTTTTTGGTAGAATTTTCAAGTTGACACTCAAAAAATCTCTTTCTAATCCGATCCATACTTGATAGAATTTTTCCAAATTTCTCTGATTCCGTAACTTTTTCGGCATAATCCAGTCTTTTCTTAAGAGAAAGTTTTGAATTACTAAGCCTGGCAGCTCTTCTTTTTAAATAGTTGGCCTTTTCATAAAGGTGCTTGGCCTTGGGTGTTAATTGCCTTTTTCGGCTAATATTAATTTCCTGCAATAGGCCATCAGTCTGTCCTAAAATAGATAAAATTTTAAATATTAAAAAATGTACTAAACGGATATTGTTTAAGAAGATAGCGCCATCAGAAAAAAATGCATCGTTTTGGATGAAATTAAAATTACTTTTGGTTAAATCTTGTTGTACATAGAAATCATTTATTTATATTGTAATTATTTTATATAACCCTAACCATAAAGGTGCAGGAATACTACTAAAGGTTTTGTTTCTTAAGGCAATATCGTTTTAATATAATTCATTTAAAACGATATTGTTGAGTCGATCACTGTGAAAATATAGCTGACGTGCACAAGATAAGAAATTATATGTACCTACAGTTAAATTGAAGCTATATATTTATGGAAGTTTCAAATTTCTTGTATGTTTCAATGCAAAAGTGAACTCTTCTATGGTTAGGCCTGTACCGGGTGTCCAAATAAGAAAGAACGCCGGCTGTATCTCGGAAACTATTCATCGCACAGCGCTGAAATTTCTTAAGAAAAGTGGGCAAAAAAAATGACTGGAAAATATTTACAAGTTCCTAAGACTACCACAAGAGGGCGTAACTGCACAGTAATTTCAAAAAATTCAAATTTCGTCTAAAATAGCCAGTATTAGGTACCATTTTGAAAACATCAGAATAATCTTCATTAATTTTGCCTTAATTTGGCTAAAGAATTTTCTTCATATCTCCAATGAGAAGGGTGGGGGAAGATGATAAATAATGCAACTTTTTAATCGCCCTGTACTCAGATTCTTTATTAAAAGTAATTCAAGTGGGTACTCGTTTAAAAGGAAATTCAAAGGGCTTTCAAAATATGCACCTGTCAATGTCACTTTGTTTTCAGTGAAGTCGTCAGAGGACGTTGTTTAACAGAGACTGGGTTTTTAGACATTTTCTCTAAAAGTTAAACGCAATGATATGATTTTCTCACTGCGGTTTTGAAGACTTAAAACATACTAACAAACCAGTGGAAACCGCGTTTCGATATCTCCATTTGTTTTCGAGTAATTTTAAAATAACCTATTTTTCAAATTTTAAATATAAGTACCTATAATTAATTTAACAAATGATTCAGAATTAGCAGGAATTGACAGATTAGATAAGTCGGAATAAGTTTATCTCAGCGTTTTTACATATATTGAGTCGCATTAATATACAGGGTGATTCACGGTAGATGGCCTATTAGACGTTTTAGGCGAATGGCAACGCCGATCAATTTGAAAAAAAAACGTTAAACAAAAATTAAACTCCCCCGACTTGATAACAGTTTATTTCAAATGCAATCAGAACTCAACGGATGCCTCTAGAATAATATACAGTGCTTTCATTTCAAAACGATCCACCCTTAATAACTTTCTTAAAAAAAAAAAAAAAAAACACATCAAATTAGATATACAGGGGGACGTTTAATTATGCATTTACTGAAGTTCTGTCAATTACCTCCTTGTACACCCCCATCGTGTGATACAGCATAGTAAGGAGCGTAAAATTCTCTATTCAACGGTACCAAAAAAAAATGAAATCGATAAATGTGTAAGCAAAGAGTTAGCGAAAATGTCTAGAAATAATGAATATTTTATTTACGCCAAACTTTGGTATGTCAAATGGCTACCCCATGGTGTGATACATTATTTTAAAGGGCATTCATTATGCTATTAATGGTTGAAGGGTGGATGTCTTATCCTGTTCCCATCATCCAATGGGGACACAACAAGACTGAGTTGTGTCTCATTACTCGAAGGACCAAATCAATACGATTAAAAAATAAAACAACACTTGTACAACATAATATGTAAACATTTAATAAACAAATTTTACTTTTAGTTTTCCTTGCCTTAACTGAGCCCTTATTTAATATATATACTCTATACACTGATTTCAGTCATTATATACACTGTACAACTTCTTTTTCTTTACATTGCTTCTTCAATTTCACTCAACAACAAGGCACTATTGACATAATAAAGGCCGCCATTTTGCTTCCATTCCATAACTTGGGTTAAACGAATTAATACGTTGAAGTATTTAGGACACAGAGAACTTTACCATCAACACAAACCAATTTATATGAGACAGTACAGAGAGACAGAGCTATATCATTAATTAAAGCAACTTTTCACATTTAAATTTTTCTTACAAGGGCCATTTTTTAAATCGGCACGTTGTAAAACCAGAGCAGAGAGACCGGGCGGCGCAACCTTCGTTCAACAACAAAACATACATACTACGACTGACTCAATTTCTTTCTTCCATCAGCCTCAGGTGCGCTGTCGGCTCGGTAATCTATTTTTAGAGTTTAAAGCGGTGTTGCAAGTTTTGTTTAAATTTTAGGAAATTAATCAAGTGGTGTTGTTGTGAGTTTTCACAACAATGGTTGTAAAAAAAAATAAAATTGATTGACCAAGAAGCAATTAAAGTGTAAATCGGTAGGGTAGAAAAACAAATTTAATAAGTTTAACAAATTTATTTTATTAAATGTTCAAAATGCGCGCCGTTATTAGCAAGACAATAAAAAAGCCTATTTTCAAACTCCTTACGAACATTGGCAAGGGTCTGCCCGCTAATTTCTCTGCATTCTTGAAATATTCTATTTTTTAAATTCTCAATACTCTCAGGTGGGGTTTTATAAACTTTGCTTTTTAAGTAGCCCCAAAGAAAAAAGTCTAGTGGGGTTAGGTCCGGAGACCGCGCAGGCCATTCGATTGCACCACGTCTGCCAATCCACTTTTCTCGAAAATTTCATCAAGCCACTCTCGAACTACCAAAGTGTAATGCGCGGGAGCTCCATCCTGCTGAAAATGTATATTATTTTCATTCAATAATATAGCACCATTTTGATCTACTTGATTTTCCATAGATTCGATGATGGAAGGGTATATTGCATTTTTTAAAGGTTTAAATAAATTTCGACAGTCAAATTTTCTTCCAAAAAAAAAAAAAAGAAAATACAGAAATATTTCATTCCCATAAATTCCTGCCCAAACGTTAATTTTTTGAGGATATTGGGTATGGCCTTCCCGAACAACATGCGGATTTTCATTATCCAAGTATCTACAGTTATGTCTGTTCACCAGGCCATTTAAAAAAAAAAGGTCGATTCGTCACTGAAGCAAATGTTCTTCAAAAAATGGGAATCGTCGTCAATTCGCTGGCACATCACTTCACAAAATTGAATTCTCCTATCAAAATCATCTTCTCCGAGTTCATGAAGAATATGAATTTTATAAGGAAAAAACTTATTTTTTTTTTAAACCTCATGTACGGAACCAGTGGAAATATTTATTAGTTTTGCGGCCTTTGGTATAGACAAAGTTGGATCCATAGCAAAATGTGCTAGTACTTCAACTTGGGATGCTTCATCGACAACTCTATTTTCATATTTTTTCTTATTGCAAATCGATCCCGTCTCTTCAAATTTTCGTATCAGTTCTAATACGTATTTATGACTCACGTTTTTATCTTGATACCTTTCATTAAATGCTCTCGCGGTTCTGCGAGCACACCGATCTTGAGCTCCATAAAGGAAAATTATAACTTCTAAGTAAATACAAATTTTAACTTCTAAATTGCTTGTATTTTTTTTTGATGACAAATAAAAATCTAGGCAAGTCAGATCAGGAGATCGCGGGGGCCAAGTAAATATACTTCCTCGACCAATCCACCTATGAGGAAACCTTAAATTTTAAAAATTTCTCACATTTATCGCAAAATGCGCGGGACATCCATCGTGCTGTAAAAACATCCTTGCACGGGTTTGAATTGGGATGTCTTCAAGCAGCACGGGCAAGTGATCTTGTAAAAAATCTAAATAGGTGTGTCCATTGAGGACCTCTTCAAAAATTTATGGACCAATAATTCTTCCCCCTATTATCCCACACCAGACATTAGCAGACCACCGACCCTGATACTGCACTTCTCTCATCCAGTGCGGATTTGTGGGAGCCCAATAGTGCATATTGTGTAAATTTACACTACCAACACTGGTGAAAGTTGCCTCGTCTGTCCAAAGAATGTTTGAGACAAACTGGGGATCTTCTTCCAGCATATTGCTAAACCAGTTACATTAATCAAGTCGTCTATCAAAATCGGTTCCTGTTAATTCCTGATACAGCACCATATGATATGGATGCAACCTAAAATAACATTCAAATTAGGTAAAAAATTAAAATAATATATGTTTTAATATTCGATTCTAGTAATAGTCAAATTTAATTATCAACTTTTTAACAAACCTGTGGTCTCTTAAAATGTTATGCACAGTTGATTTCGTAATGCCCAAATCCAATGAAATTTGCTTTATTCCTATGTGAGGGTATAATCCAATATAAGCAAGCACATTAACAATATTTTCTTCAGATCGTCCAGAGCGACGTCTTCTGTTAAGAGGTAAATGGATACTGCCATTTTCTCGGAACCGAGTAGCTAATCTTGTAAATGTCCTTTTCGTATAATGTCTCTGTTTTGGATACCGCATAGCATATATTCGAGAGGCAACCGTTGAGTTATGATTGCATTCGAAATAAACTGCTAGCATATTATAGGCTACTTCATTTGGAATTTTCATTTTAAACTTATTAATTTGTAGTAAAAAAACACTTACATATAAGAAATAACTTAAAACTGACAACTGTCAATTTAAGTAACTTTAAATGACATTTTCCAATCCTTTTTCTGTTTATATTTCCATAGGCCTCTTGATATAATAGTAATATTCAAATAGAATTAATAAATAATGCTCTAATAAATCATATTCGGAGATTCTCGATTGCCAATTACATTTTCAAGTGGAAATATGATTATGAGCTTTCAAATAATTTTCAGTAATTTTTGATAATATTCTGTCACAAAGACCGCCCTAATATTGCTAATAATATTTAAAATTTGAAAAATAGGTTATTTTAAAATTACTCGAAAACAAATGGAGATATCGAAACGCGGTTTTCACTGGTTTGTTAGTATGTTTTAAGTCTTCGAAACCGCAGTGAAAAAATCATATCATTGCATTTAACTTTTTAGAGAAAATCTCTAAAAACCCAGTCTCCGTTAAACAACGCCCTCTGACGACTTCACTGAAAACAAAGTGACATTGACAGGTGCATATTTTGAAAGCCCTTTGAATTTCCTTTTAAACGAGTACCCACTTAAATTACTTTTAATAAAGAATCTGAGTACAGGGCGATTAAAAAGTTGCATTATTTATGATCTTCCCCCATTCTTCTCATTGGAGATATGAAAAAAATTCTTTAGCCAAATTAATGAAGATTATTCTGATGTTTTCAAAATGGTACCTAATACTGGCTATTTTAGACGAAATTTGAATTTTTTGAAATTACTGTGCAGTTACGCCCTCTTGTAGTAGTCTTAGGAACTTAAATATTTTCCAGCTATTTTTTTGGCCACTTTTCTCAAGAAATTTTTTTTTTCAGCGCTGTGCGATGAATAGTTTCCGAGATACAGTCGGCGTCTTTTCTTATTTGGACACCCGGTAGGGGAACACGGGGTACAATGAAACACAAATTTAATTTTAATTGTTTCTCTTTTTCGATATAAGTCTATTAGGTTTAAATGTGTTTTAAAAAATGTCCTTCGGTACTAGGAGTACATGTATAGAAGTATCAAGAGCAACTATTGAAATTTAGGAAAAAAATGCCAAAAAAATGCCCCAGTGGTGGGGCACAATGGAACAAATATAGGGGCACAATGCAACATACCTAGAGTACTATATAACAATGAAATCGCTTTAGAAGTATTCCCAATAAAAGACCTAAATATTTTTAGAATTTTATTTCAGTAAAAAAAATGGAATATAAGTACAGCCAAAGAGCGAAATAATTAAAACGTTGAATATAATCATTAGCCAATATTTATATTGGTAAAGTCGATTCCGAAAGAAATATATTGTTTTTGGCGTTGGGTTGATCCTGCAAAAACTGGGTTCCCTAAAACCATCTTAATGCTATTTTCAGCGACTAGTGATACGTCTGGAACTGATGGCTCTACAAATTTGTTATATCCTTTTTTTCTAAAAAAAATTATCTCGTAATCTCCATTTGTATCTTTTCCTTTTGTAACAATTCCAACGTAGAACTTATTATTGTGTCGGTTTAATTTAAATTCCACCAGTACATAATCATTTGGCAGAGGTGACCTATCTAGATTTACGAAATGATCTTCAGTCACGATGAAAAGGCCTTCATCGTCGTCTAAGTCGTCATCAGTCTCAGTGTAGACTACATCTTCTTTTTCAGATGATGAGTGCTCCTCTTCGATTTTTTTAAATTTCTTTCTAGCATCTTTGTCAAAATCCGTTTTTTTTCTTTTGGCAGTTTCTTTCTTTGATGCTGATACCGCAATTTTATTGCCAAGTGCGGTCATTTCCGGGGTACTGGTTGCAATCATACTTTTTCCTTTTGCTCGAGCCTTTCTGTTGTTTTTTCTATTGCCTGCCTTGGGAAATCCCCTAAAATCTTCAGGTCCACATAAAGTATCTTTGTTATTACTGTTGCAAGTAGAAGTACTGGGGTTTTCAAAGTCGTTATTGAAGCTTGAGGTATTATTGGCAGATGCTTCGATTTCCATTGCTGAGTTGTTTGTTTTTTTTGCAGGAGTATTACTTGGCGAAGAATAATGTTTTTTTTCTTGACTAGAAGTAGTTGGTAATTCGACCATTGGTCGGTCGGTAACATAATTACATAAATAATCGGCATCGGTAAAAACATGTCTATCGTATGAGTAAATTCCTGTTTTCTTAAAGGCCGCGGTGATGTTTGATGCAGTCATTCCTCTCTCGTGAGCAATTTTTACAAAGCCAGCAACATTGTAGATAGTTGCTGTTTGGCCAGGATGCTGCATCATCCAAGTATCTATTGCAGCATTGTAATACGTTTTAAATGGCTTAAACACACCCACGTCTAACGGTTGCAATTTATTGGTGGAATGTGGGGGAAAAGTTAACATAGTCACTCCATTTTGTTTGCACAAATTAAGTGCCTCTAACGACAAATGACTCTCGTGATTGTCGCATAAAATTAGAGTGGGCGATTGCATGCTACTTTTTGTATGGAGTATAAAATGTTTTATAACTTCAACAAATAATACTGAAGTCATCCAGCCGGACGGATTTGCCAAACCAAGAGTACCAGTAGGGGCTTCCTGCACCATGTGAGGCTTAAAGTGTACGCGAGGAAATATCATAACGGGGGGAATAAAGTTTCCACTTGCTGAGATGAAACAACAGGTTGTGACGTTAGTACCCTTTTCAGCACTAGTGCACTTACTAACTTGCTTGGATCCTTTTTCGGTAATTATTTTTTGGGGTTTTTGAACTGTGCATGTACCTGTTTCATCCAGATTAAATACTCGTGTTCGATCTGCAAAGTGAGGATTTGCGTAAACCTTTAGCAAATTATCAAAAAATGCATCTACATTTGCTTTTGTGAAAGATGTAGCCCGGGACAAGCTACATCCCTCAGGCGTTCGTTGACTAAGCGATGGATTTCTTTTTAAAAACCCATAAAACCAATCTTGTCCTGCTGATTTGTTAACGTCCCATGATTTTGGATGTTTTATTTTATTTATCACAGCCATTTCATAAGCCACCTTCTTGCATTCAGTTACTGGGAGACCATAAAACATTTTGGAACACATTAGCAAATATTCCTTTAGTTTATTTTCTTGTTCCACATTAAACACTTGTCTAACATTGTAGTTCTGAACAAACTTTAAATTTGTATCACTCTCATTGTTTTTTTTCTTTTTCACATACCTGGATAATGTTACAAAGTTAACGTTTTTTAGTTCTGCTGCCCGTCTGATGGAGTGACCTTGACAAACTAGCTCGACTGCAGCTTTCATGTCATTCTCAAGAAACGAACCTTTATTGGTTTTTCTTTGACGATTTCGAACCATACTGGAATAAAATAGAAAAATATTCGTAGAAAAAGAAAAATAATTACACGATTTAAATGTTATGGGACACCTTGAAACGTTTCAAAGAGCCCCGTCGAGTAATGTTTCATTGAACCCCAAACGTCCATATTGTTTATTTTATGCCAAAATAAAAAAATACAAAAGGATTAGAAAAAGGAAAATACATAAAAGTAAATAAAAAATATAAACGTTTTGAATTAAGCTACCCAACTAAGTAAAAAATTGCAATTACTTACTTAAAAATAATAATAATTACTTACGTAAAAATTTAGTTTTAGCACCAAGAAATACACTTCTCTCGACAGCGTCCGAACTACTACTGCGGTTTTAAGGAAATAAAGATGACGAGAGCTGGTAGCGATCGAAGCGCCACTGACAGTAACAGATTCTCTTTTAGCCGCGAAAATTTAAAATAAGAACAATGTTTCAAGGTGCCCCGTGTTTCAACGTGCCCCGTGTTCCCCTACATAATAATAATTTTGCATTCCTTATTATGCAGAAAACAAGTTCATGAAAATTGATTACTTGTACAAAACAATTTTATACATACTTTTTGGTGTAATTAAAGGTAAATCCTCAGGTAAATGTGTAGCCTCGACTGGAATGGTTTCAGTGATACAAATTCCTCTATTGCCCGAAGTGTGAAGGGTTATGTTCTTTAACTCTTGTCTAGAAACATTAGTATCAGTATCAGTTGTTTGAAATGTAACGTTCTGCAAAAAATCTGCAAAATAAAAATGAAGTTATGTATACAATCCAATTTATATAAAAAACTGTAGAGTAGGTAAGTAAAAAATTAAACACTAACCTGGTGGTAATAATAAAGATGGTAAAGCTGCCTTTAAAAGGGTACAGTTTGCACCAAAATCCTCAGATCGAAAATGTATACCACAAATTCGGTTACTAAGGTAAATTTTAGGTGGCGTTTTTTCTAAAAGGGCCTTATTTCCAGACAATTTTACCCCATCCAGGAATCTAGCGAAATCCTTTATAGGATTTGGAAACCTGTGCTGGGTAGTTTTAATAGGACCACAGTCCTTTACTGCACAGTATTGTCCAGGCATTATTACTGAAAAGACACAAAAAACTAAATAAATATTATATGAATATCTATATAATATTTAATAATATTATATATTATTAAATAATATAATATTTTAAATATTTATTTTAGGTCTAAATTATGTTTTTGGTTCATATACTAACATTAAATTCCTTAACATTACTGGTAAATTACCCAAAAAATAATATTATTACTATCTCAGATTCATTGAAATTTGGTAAAAAGTGGACTTAGTACAGTTTACCTCTGAGGTACTGATATAATCACATAATTAATAAATATTATTAGTTATATTAATATTAATCTAAATCAGATTTATTGAAAAAAACTATATACTAATATAAAAGCGGTAAATAATCTTAATGATAAAAAACGATTCTGCTTCTAAAATAAGTTCATCGTCGGTATTTTTATTAATATAAAAACTGTACCTAAATAATATTAGTAATAAAAAAAACTAATCTGATTCTAAAACAAACTCATCATCGGTATAGTTATTCATATAAAAACTGTAAACAATATCAATAATAGAAAAACTAATCTGCTTCTAAAACAAACTTATCATCGGTATCGTTATTAACTTTTTATTATCCTTGTTTGGCATAAATTTTATACAATTGCCGTATTGTTTCACGGATTCTTTTGCTAGCAGGCAACCATTTATTGTTTCTGTTATTAATTTATTTCTTGACTTTGTCTTTATATTGATAACGCTGCTAAAGACCCGCTCACAACTAGCATTGGAGTGAGGCAAAGATAGAATATTTAGAACAAAAAAAGATATTTAAAAACAAGGGAGCATTAGTGTCATCTTTAAAATGATATAATTTTGACCAAAATGCATCTACTTCACTTTTTATATCGATTTCATTTAGCTTAGTAAAAATATAATTTGGCAATAATCTCCACTCATCGTCAATTAATTGTCCGGTGCCTTCGTTTTCTTTATATCGTACATGTAATCCAAAAGTGTCACTATACGAAAAATGTAAATTTTTCAGGACAGCAATTTAAAGTTTTCGGCAAAATAGAAAGACAAATAACGGTGATTATATTGATAATAAATGAACGATTTTTTTATCACAGTGAACGATGTTTTGGCTTTAACCATTTTACTAAACAGAAATGGAAAATAAATTCTTTTATTTGTTTATTTTTTAGTTTTTTGATTTATAGTGTCACTTTTCCATTTATTATATGCAATATTTTTAGAATTTGTCAAAATTTTTCAAACCATAAAATTAAAAAAAAAAATAGAAATATGTAGAAAAGCATAATATTATTATATTAAATGAAACATGAAACATTTATTTTTACACACAACTGCTTGAACAAAAAATGATGTAGGTAGGTACTTCTAAAAAATATTTTTCATCTTAACTACTAACTTAACTTAAATCGACCATCTAAATGACCACCGCGAACTTAACCATAGCTTAAAATTTAAACGATCACTGTTATTTTCCATTCAAATTCATACAAAATAGCTGTCGTTTACGTTTAAATTTTAAACTACGGTTAAATTTACACTGTGCCAATAAAAGTTTACATCACTGATACAGAAATGGCACTAAAGCCAAATTAATGGCTATAAAAACAACTGCAAAAACAAAAAATTAATTCCTAAAACAAAATAATATTCAAAAACCTGGTAAATACAACATAAACACAACTTTAAATATGGACAGCTTCCATTATGAAAAAACAAAATATTTTCGTTCGGTAAATTAAATATAGTGGGTAATTATCATTACAAAATATTATTATAAAAGGAGTGTACATAGCATTGAGGTATTAAGGAATTTTCAATAAGACTTTTGATGTCTTGTTTTTTTCGATCGGACAATTTTAATTTTTCTGTGTAAAATTTATTTCATTGAAAACTTTTGCGATTTTGATGTGTTGAACGAGGCGCCGAACAACTAATTTGCCTAAAAGTTTGGTCACTGTATAAAGTTTTGTAATATATTTCAATTTGGGTATCTGCTATTTTGATAAATTTAATTACTTTTATATTACTAGTTTTTACGGTTTCTCCATCAGTATTTTTGGTAAAATTGCTGCCACACTCCTTTGCCAGATTTTTTAGGTCATAGAAATCGCTATAACACAATTCATTAACTTTATATGGCGTTCCTCTTTTCTTTGCAGTTCTAATTAAGCCGATATACTGCTCAGGTACGTAGATTGAGCCTGATCTTAAATACTTTTTGACTTCTTTTTCTATTACTGAATGGACGGAATCATTTTCATTTTGAGTATGGCCTGTGATTAAAAACTTATGATTAATGCTTTTTATTTTAAAATTTGCAATTGTATACATGTACATTGAAAACATAAATTGGTTTTTTTGCTGGCCGCAACAGTTGTCAGAATAACAGGTAAACTCTAAGTTATCATCATTTACGGCTTCTGATTTATTTCTTAAATAGCTCATCACACAAGAACCAATTTCATTAGCACCTCGGAGTCCCTCAATTTCGTTCCAAACAAAACATTCGCAGCTATCGTTGACAAGTTCAGTCATCGTGAAATTAAACGCATTTAATTTAGACTTATAGTAAAATGTAGAAACATCGCCTTTAGGTAAGGGCAAAACCGCTTGTAAGTCATAACATGATACAATAAAAGTATTCGATACATTTTTCTTATCGGCTTCCTTCTCCGTTCTACTCATGTCCTTCTCCAAAAGATGCTGTTCATATTTCTCTGCGAGCTCCAACTTTCGATTTCCTTCCGCGATACGGTATGAGGTGCAAAGTTCGCATTGGTCCTTCTTTGGTACAAAGAAACTGATATTATAATCACTCTTGAAAATTCTTTTATAAGTATGCACCTCTGCTGGTTGACTCCCATTTTTTAAACAATCCGCTTTATAGTCTCTATATAGATCCATTAAATTTTTACCACCATCTATAAATCCTCGAGTAGTCTGTTTCCTTAGATAGTGGCTTTCGATTCGGGGCACTGAATCGATATGTTTTTTTATTTCAGCGATTTTTTCTTGACTAATTTTTTTTTGTTTTCCGTGTTTTCCTCTCATTTCGGATTCCACAACACCTTGACTGGTAAGTTTTTCTATAACCGTTCTAATGGGACTGTCGTTGATGCCCAGAGTATTCTTAAAAAATATTTTACATACCCGTATTTTTTCTGAGTCTGCCGTTAACGAAAAGGCATGCTTTGATTTGCGATTACTGTTGATCATTTTATACTGATATTTTGGACAAGTGACATCCATACATCGTGAAATAAAATCTCTTTGTCTTGATAAACTAGCCAAACCCCAGTACCTCTCAAAAATAATTGCTCTTTGACCTTCTGATATTTTTTCTGAGCATTTAAGACGGCGTTTCGGACCACACGGTGGACCAATTTTCTTCGCAGCCACAACCTTCTTTGATTTTGCTAAAGACAAATACTGCTTACCCGAATTTCGAAGTACTTTAGCGAGTTTCTTTTTGGATAATATCATTAGCTTTCTTCGTTTTTTTTATTGGCTCTGGTCTATTTTCTTGGTTTGAAGTCGTTGATTTATTACTGGATGACTGCTCTATGTCTTGAGGGGGATAATACTCATCATCTTCATCAGTTGCGTATGGATCTGTTTCCGTCGAAGAAGTTGTACTGCTTGAGGTTGATGTATTACTTGAAGAGCTACTAGACGATGAATCTGAAGCAGAAGATTTTTGTACTGCATGAGGACTTTCATATTGGGGTAGAGTGTCACATCGGTTTGGGGTTTCACGTCGTGTTGGGCTTTCATAGCGGGTTGGACTGTCACATCGGGTTGGGGTTTCACGTTGGGTTGGGCTTTCATATCGGGTTAAACTGTCACATCGGGTTGCGGTTTCACATCGGGTTGGACTTTCATATCGGTTTGGGGTTTCACGTCGGGTTGGGGTTTCACGTTGGGTTTGGCTTTCACATCGGGTTGGACTTTCATATAGGATTGGACTGGCACATCGGGTGGGGCTTTCATATCAGGTTGAATGGGCTTCTTCGTCTGACAACATGTTGGGACGTGGTTCTAGATTATTAATTCCGATATCCAAACTTTTATTTTCCAAAGCAAGCCTTAAAATTAGATCTCTTCTTTGCATATTGGCCTGAAAATAAAGAAAAAAGTACACTGATTTATGCAAGTGGCTGCGAAATTTTTGCTATAAGCATGATGTTATTTTTTTAGAAAATATAAATAAATACATGACAATAAATTTTAAATTTATGACGATGTACATTATAGGTAAATGCTATAAAAATTTGATTTATGATTACTTAACGGACCGAATGTGGGTTAATTAAAAAAATCCTTATGCTCCACATAAAACTACTAATTTTTATGAGTAATTTAAAATAAAAAACATTTCCTTAAGTTTTTTTTTTGGTACGTCAATGCTTTGACGCATATATACGTAATTACCTACATATAAACTCAACCATATATTATGCTTGTATATAAATTATTTAAAAAATTGGACATAATAAATTCCTTTAAGAGGTAAAATATATACCGGAATTACAAAAAGCACAAAAAAATAATAAACAGAAAAATGACACTAAACAAATAATCTTTCCCTAAAGTAACCATTTTGGGAGAAAGCCTATGGATAAAATGTCTCTAAACAAAAGGGGTCGTTTTTGCATTAAAAAACTATATATTTTTGTTTTTCTAATTATTTTAATACTGTCACTAAACTAAAAATGACGCTACTGCAATCAAAAATATAAATTTTTTTACTTTATTAAAATAGACTAAACCGTCACTAAACAAAAAATGTCGCTATTGCAATTAAAAATATGAATTCTTACCTTATTAAAATGGGCTAAACCGTCACTAAACAAAAAATGTCGGTATTGCAATTAAAAATATGAATTCTTACCTTATTAAAATGGGCTAAGCCGTCACTAAACAAAAAATGTCACTATTGCACAAGTCCTCGAGTACACTTTGCTCCGCATTCGCGTTCCTACTGATTTAATGTCACTGTTGCCCACCACGAGCGTATTAATATTGCGTAAGCCATAATGACACTTGCGCCATCTAGAGGTCTCTAATGTAATTATTCAAGATATTTTGTATAGTGACATTGTTGCCGGTGTGGTTCAGAAGAGTTTTATTGTAAAAAGTACATTTTGCAAATATTTTGTATAGTGACACTTTTGGATTACATGTGCGATATAGTCGTTTAAATTTTTGAAGCAATGGGGCTAGCGTTGGAAAAGAATTTCTTGTTTCGTGGGAGATGGCATTTTCAGGTTTAAAATGTGTAATTTGGAAAACACGTCATTATTAAAATCGTATCTTTTTTTATTTCTTTGAAGATGTCTTGAAGAATTTGAAATGAAATAAAATGAGAAATGAAAATTTCTTGAAGATGTCTAGAGGTCATTGAGATGGTAGTTGGAATCCATGTAAAAAATATTGGAACTGATTCATTATGAATGCGTTTGTATAGTAAGGGTGTCCATGAATTATCACTTGAAAAATTTTCACCTTTCAGTTGAACAAATGCAGACACTATTTCCGGAGGTTTATGAACGTAGAAAACATTTTGTACTACTGCAACTAGTGTTATAAATGTAGGACTTAACCAAATCATGGTTTATTGTTGAATATTGTTTAATTTTGTTTAGCAAGAGCTTTAATACAAAAACAACATTTATTTTGTGGTGAAGGAGGTCCATCTACGTGTGTTCGCTAATCTGGTCTATTATAGCGAATAAAGCATGGTAATTTTATTTGTAAATCAAACTCTTGTCTACAGTTAGCAGGTAGTTTGTTCCAAATAAATAATAAAGTCATGGGATCCATATATTTTTAAAAGAAATCCATTGATAGATTTTCTAATTCCTTTGCATTCAATTCTCGCACATTTTTCTTTCCACTTATAATTTGTAATAATTGTTCACATAATATATTATGTTTTTCTTCATTATAAATGTTTGTCACACTATCACTATTATTTTTTACCGCACACTTTATTCCAAATAAATATTTTAATGAATTTAATATTTGATTCAACATCTTTTGTGGTTATAGTTCTACTTGAAATCAAAGAATAATTTTGCTTTTAACAGATTTTATTACATAATCTTCTACTATGTACATGGTTTGGTTTAAAAATAAAACTAAAAGTTTAATAATAAAAAATATATTTAACTTAACTAACATTTTACAAAACATCTTTTTTTAAAATCCAAGAATTATGTGTCTTATCCATTCCCAACCATTTTACGTAAACTTGGTTCCCTTTACGCCGTAGAATTTTTTCAACCAAATAAACGTCAGGATGTTTTACTTTTTGCAACTCAGCCCCATAAAAACCACCTTGAATTTCCACATTATTTTCATCTTGTAGTAAATAGGTTGTAGGATTTGT
The DNA here is from genome assembly GCF_022605725.1 of Anthonomus grandis grandis. Taxonomy (NCBI): domain Eukaryota; kingdom Metazoa; phylum Arthropoda; class Insecta; order Coleoptera; family Curculionidae; genus Anthonomus; species Anthonomus grandis. The sequence continues at coordinate 208,600 of NC_065562.1, read as the reverse complement.
TAGATTAATTTTTTTCACTTGAAAGATTTCATTTGACCAATTGGGTGTATATCCTTTTGTGAATGCTTCTGTTTACATCAGTTAAGTTAGCCCCCCCCCCCCCCACTAAAAATTTTTAGGTAAGGTAGTATCTATAATTTTGCTCCACAAATTTTAAATTTTGCTCCATCACGGTTTAGAAACTAATTGCATTTTAAGATGGGGGGGGGGGGGGGGCTAAGTTAACGATAGCCCCCCCACCACTTATTTTGATTAATTTGTTAGTGGATTTTGGTTCTACTAATTTTGCTCCGCTAATAAAAAAATTTGCTCCATAACCGTTCAGAAGATATAAAAAACTTCAAAAAATATACTTGGTTTATTAATGTTTTACATTTATTTATATTTATAGTTTTTTCCAATTTTTCTGTAATCAGCGCCTGAAGTTGATTTGGTTCTGTCAAGATAATATCAAGGGAATTTAAAAATTTTGCGTCTTGCGTTTTGATCTCTATGTAGAAATATTAATTCTTGATAGCTGTCACAAAAAGCACTGCACAATAATTGTGTTATCGAATCAAAGCCACACGTATTTGATAAAGTTACGGATTTGTTACCGTTAATAGTTATTGGCTTTAAGCTAACCAAGTGTTCATTTTTAAGCAGCGCTATAGGCAACACTTTTCTTTGGGTAGAATAGTTGGCTTCAAGTAGTTCAATTGACGGTTCCAGGTATGATGTCCGAGGACGTTTTTTTTTTTCTGACTTTCCTAAACCCCTCCAGTTCTCATATGATGCTTGTTCCATAGATGAACACTGTAAACAAAATAGCTCATCGTCGATTTTGACACTACAGTACTCGTTGTCGTGTATTCCTCTCTGACAGTTTGGACAGGTGGAAGTCCACTGGCTTCTGATCTGGCATGAAGGGCAGCAAATTTTTGTAGTGGAGAGCTCTAAAAGAAAATAAAAAATAAAAAAATGTGTATATTATTATATTTAATTCGTAAAAATACAAAATGCAGTAATCTAGGGCTCAACCATTATTATTATGCCTACGCTATGCTGATATCATAGCGTAGGCATAGGATACATGCTAATTAGATCTGTATGATTTGTTATCTTTTATAGATATCATAAAAGTGATAACTTAGTAAGAGATTTCAACAAAAAAATAGTGGCCTTGATGTTGGCGAAATTTAAGAAAAACCAAGTTCCAAGATTTGTCCCACACTTAACAAAACAAACGAACAGGTCAGGTTAAATAAAAGATTGTAAAAAATACTTTGTAAAAAAGGTACCTTGATTTTTCATACTATGTAAAGTAGGATTTTCATCAACAAAAACTGCTTTCTTTTGTGTATCGGTCTCTTTATGAAAAAAAAAATGAATATATAATATGCAAAATGCGATTCTAAAAAGGAAATACATACTGTGTAATTTTTATTTTAAAAAAGTTACTGACGTCATCGATTGCTAGATCAATTTGTTCTTCTGAGAAGGTGGATAACTTAGTTGAACCATCGGAAGATATAATAGTTTTTAGGAAGTCATCTGCTTTGATAGGTAGGACACGATTGCCAAATAAACGATTTTTTTTATTATTAAAATTGCTTTCTACCGGTGCACTACTTGTGCACCCAATGATGGGCGAGCCTTTGAAATACGGTTGCATTAATGCTGTCCACATCGGCAGGTACTTGCAATATTTTAAAATGTCTTTAACAAGTTGTGGTACACATTGCTGATTTCCTCGATCTCCGATTTCTTGTCTCATATTCGCCGTAGCTTCACATTCTTTGGCAATCTTTTCTGCTCATATTTGAAATGAATTACATTTATTATCAGCGGAAAAGTAATTGTCGATAAACTTTTCATCTAATTGACTGTGTTCTTCAATGGATCCAGTCGCACAACGTCTTTTTAACCACAATTTCATTGTTTCGCATGCTGTAGGCTCTCCCAGAGAATTGCTTCCTTCTGTATCACTCAAGGCTACGGTACATATGGCTTTAAGCATATTTTCAACATCGGTTATATTATTAGACTTAACTAACTGACCAACAGCTTTTAAGTTGAACTCTTTTGTAAGTCGATGTTGATTTTCAAAACTTGGCCAACCTGTTGCTAATTTAATGAAATGCGGGCTACGTCAATTCTCACATAACATGTTTCTAAAAAATCTTGTTTATTTACGACAGCATCAAAACAGTGTTCTACATAATCATGTAAAGTTTTAAATTTGGTAAATGTTAATATGCAGGCATACATTAGTGCAAGAGACATGTCTGTTACGATTTCATTTGGAATCGCAGCCCCAGAACGAATCGAAAGTGAGCCAGCCATGAATGGATATTAATAGCATTTTGACTTTCGCTAAGCATATTTGTGACAGAGAATTGGTTTTCGGTTTTGAAAATTTGGCTTCTTATTGTACAATCATAACAGGAATATGTGATTGGTTTTTTCTCCAGATGGTTTGAGTATTTTGCGGACAACATGACCAGTTGCATCAATACTTAATTTAGAATACTCTATTGTACAATATTTATTATAGACGTGTATTTGAGTATTAGTCCATACGTAAACAAAAAAGGGTTCTATTCCAATTTGTTGAATCGCACCTTTCATATCAGGATGAAGTTTTAATTTACATATAGCCTTAATTACGTCACTATTTAATTGAGTTTTCTTAATGAAATCATGCTTAGCTACACGCAAGGTTTGTAGCTTTGGTAACGAAGATGGTTCATAATTACCCATGGACATTTCTTCACTAGCCTTTTTCTTTCTGTATGAGCTGGGTGCCATACTCCTTTCTGTTAAATATTGCCCAAGCTCATGCCTAGATTTACGACTTAAATGACGCTTATGGTTATTCGTTGTGCAAAATCTTTCTCCGTTTAATTGGAAATTAACACTGACATTTTCATTGTTTGTTTCTGGCTCATCTTCTATGTAGCCAAAGAGCTTGGAACAACATTGAGTGCAGTGTCCGTAAAAATGTGCAAAATATTTTCCATTCAAAGTAACTTTCCCACGTTTAAATGCAAAAACACAAAATATATTGTTCTGGCGTAATATCAATTCAATTTTTTTATGTAATATATGGGTCCATTCCTTCCTGATAAATACGATGTACTCTCTTACTCGTAATATTCGTCTTTTGTTGTTCTTTTCGCTTTTATCATTTCTAGCATATATTTGAGAATGAGGAAAAAGTGTTTGATATTCAAAATTTAATTTGAAATCGAAAGAAGTTTTGCTGTTAGAATTACTACCTGATGAATTATCGCTTGAATCTTCATCACTTTCACAACTTGATAATGCATTTATTTCATGTTGTAAATTGTCAGAATCTTTTAACCCTAGAACACTCTCGTACATAATTAAACGCTTAATACTCTTAACACGTAAAATTTACGTATATTGAATTAAAAAATCAAAGAACAGTGGTAAGTTAACAAATTATTTTTAGTAAACAGAAATAAACAAAAAAAAAACTTATTTTAAATTAATAACATTTTTAATAACAGTTTTGACACTGCTTGATTTGGTGCTCTTCACAAATAGGTTTTTTGCATTTCGGGCAATAAGTGGTCGTCATGCGTTTAATTGTTATGGGACAAACTGAGCAATACTTCCTTGGGCCTTTTTGGTTTTCTGTTACGAATTCGGGAGCATCTTCTTTTTTCAAGACCCCTGAAATTATTTTTTTTAATTCACGATTTAGTTTCGTATTTTCTAAGCGACTTGTCTGGTGAGATTCTGTCCGTTTTTTGTGAAGCTCCATCATAAACTGCTGTCTTGGTAAGGGTTTTCCACCTTGGGCAAAAATGTTATGCGAATAAATAACATACGCATTGATGCAAGCAATATTGATCATATTATAAAATATGCACATTGGCCATCTTTTGGTTTTGCGGTTCGCACACATATTTTGACACATTTGGTCAAACGTGTCGACTGCGCCCTTCGTGGAATTATATGACATTATCATTTCGGGCTTTTTTGTATTTATGTTTACTGTTCCGTTTTTATGCATTGTTGATAGCAGATTCACTATTTTATTATTTTTAGGTTTATAGGACACTAAGGTGCAAGTTTCACTGTATGCGTACATAGACGTGTTGATCTGACGTTGCTTATTATTTTCCAATAATTCTGGTGGAATGTGTGGCTTATTCTTACGGATTGTACCAAGTATTGTTAAATTATATGGTCTTTTTAGTAATTTTTCTGCCAAAGGAATATTCGTGAACCAGTTATCCATGGTCACGTTGCGGTTAGTACCATGAATTGGAGCTGTTAAACTAGTTACAAAGTGATCGGCTAGAGGCAGGCCATTTGTTTGGGTAGATTTGCCTAAATACGGTTCAGCATTGATCAAATACTTGGTAGCGACATCGCATAACAAACCCAACCCGTACTTAGCCGGTTTATTAGGTATATACATGCGAAACTGACATTTTCCCCTAAAACCCACTAGCTGCTCATCAATTGTTACATATGAACTGGGCTTGTAGTTTGTTTTACAATGGTTAATAAATTCCTCCCATAAATTTCTTTCCTTTTAGCCCTAGTTGTCTTATCGTCGAACCGAAGACATGCAGTCAAAAATTCAAATCGAAATTTGCTCATCGTTGCCCTGTATCTGGCCCCGGAAAAAGATGTATCAAACATAATATTCAATGACGCAATATTAATATTCAATGAAGTGATTGTCCTTCAGTACTGCAGCGAGTATATAAAGTCCCAAGAGCGCCTTCAGTTCATCTAGATTGGTTTCAGATATCCTTTGGGAAGCGTCATGATAATTTTTGTTTTTTCGGTTTATTTCTTGATTTGTATATGTCACTATTTTAGTTAGCATCGAATGGGTGAAAAATATTTCAAATGCACGCAAAGGTTCTAAAATACCTCTGACTTCAGCCTTAGGACCAGGCCTTACATGGACAACGTTGATTGTAGGTGTTTTACCGATTGCATGTGGCGTACTGGTTTTCCAACGATATCCATTTTTACCCCTAAGAGTATCTCCATTTCCATCTGGAACTATAATATGCTCTAGATCAATAGCGGTATCCTAAAAATTATTAAAATTATAGTGCAATATATAGCACAAAAAAATTATATACATACCTCACTAAAATTCGTACTGGAGGGCTCCCCTCTCTGCGCATGGTCTGGTTGTATCATTGTCTCAGTATCAACAGCAATTTCCTATACATTACAAAAATAAAAACAACTGCATGCTAGCCAATGAATAAGAAAAACAACTTACCCCTTCAAAACCCATACTAGATGACCCTTCTCCTTGTGTACTAGGGGCATCCGATAGTAGTCTTCGCTTTTTTGCAGGCACAGTAGTACTCTTTTTTATTTATCCATGTATACTTTTTGAAACTCTTTTCCACGTCATCCTCCACATTTTCTACATCGGGAACATAATCGGGATCACAAAGCTATCATCAGAATCGCTATTATTTCCAGCTCTATCCAGCTCAATATGATCTTCCTCCTCACTATCACTACTCTCGTATAGCAACCGTTCAAGTTCGGCATCCGTTAGCGGCTTTTTACTCATTTTATAAGAACAAAATGTACGATAAAACTCTTGACACGTCAAATTAACTTACTTTTATTTATTGGTTAAGCCTCTTAACACGTAAAATTTACGTGTGAAACCTCAGGAATCGAGACACGCTAGCACCTTCTTAGACAACACTTTTATTAGAACTGGCGAAAAATATTACCGATAGCCTACTCCAGGCACTGGGTAGCAGTTGGAGTGGGAGACTTGACGCGTTTAAGAGGAATTAGCGACTTTGCGCAATTATACGTAATTTTTACGTACAAGAGTGTTCTAGGGTTATATTGGTTTTAGCCCTAGCAATGTTTTTACGTTATAGTAATCTTTTATCCCTCAATCCACACCCACTCTCTAGAGTAGTGTATTGTTAATAAGCGTTGATGATTCAAACCATATCGGGTCATACTTTGATGACACTGATTTGTTATTAATTATAAGATCTTTATGTTGAAGTAGTAGATCTTTCATAGCCCCTATTTCTTGTTGACTCCTTCTTGGTCTGCCTGCCATCTGAAATTTAAGAATCTTCATATTAAATTCTTTAAATAAATTAGGGTTATTATGAATTTTTCCTTATTGTTATCGTTTACGGTAAGCAGCGGATGTACTTTTTAACTTAAAACTATTTTCTTTTAAATTTCCAAAAAAGTAGTGTACATGTCACAAAAGCCACATCCCGCTAACGTTCGAAATAACAAAGCTAATCCCTCAAAATTACAATGAAATCCGGACACTCTGTACATTGGTAAGTTAAAAAATAAATGCAAATTCCGGTGAAACGACAAGAGTTATCGCGTTTTATCGAGGAGAATCGAGAAGCTTTTTTGTAGTAAAAATGCTACGAAATAAAAAATAACTTAAAAGTTACTTCAGTTTTTTTACTCACAGGCGTGTGTAAAAAAACTGTCGGCATTAAAATGATGATTGGAATGAACACATTTTTGAAAATAAAATTAACAACACATAGATTTTGCAAAAAATCCTGTTCGAAATCAGTTTTTCAGGCACTCGATGTGTTGCCATATGCGGCCTGCGGCTCATTTAGCAATCATCACATGTATCGAAAATAGCTATTCTTCGGTAGGCTTAAAATGGGGTACCCTTTAAAATGTCTGTTTTGTAGATAGGTAAATATGGCGTAAGGATAGTTAGCATCGGGGAACCCCAGATGTTAACCTCCTCATCACCAGATTTTGAAATTATTTGCATGCTTAACCTTAGTATTAGTCTTTACCACACGGAGTTTAAATCTGTTCAAACGAACCGGTTTGGGAGCTAACGTTTGCTACTTTTGTATTATACCCTAAAGTTTTTGGAAATTTAGTTTGGTTTTGAAAAAATTATTTAAAACTTTTTTTATTTTAATGTCTATTAACTGTACTATCGTGCCGGCATTAAAATCTAGGTAGGCAAGCGTCTCCTGGTCTATAGTAAATTGCATTGTCTATGCATTTACTGCTGACGCGGTTGTCACAAAATTAAACGCATATTCTTCCGATGAAGACGCTTAATGGTTATCTTTCATGCATCCGTCATACGATGGTCCGATGATCCGACGGAACTCTGATTGGTTAGACAATTTTCGCGCCATCTTCCATACGAAAATTTTAAGAAATCTTCCGTCATCGGATGAAGTTGAAATAAATTTATGAAATAAACTTTTTTTTTGACATGACATTTTGTTTACGTTTTTTGTTTGTTGTCATTATATATTATAAAATTGGTAAATTTCTTCCAGTTTTTATTATTTTTCAAAGGATTTTTTGTTGGTGTTTTTTCATAAATCAGTAGGATAATATAATATGGATCGTTATAGAAAGGTAGAAAAAAAATGTTACTATGGACCATTTCTAATAATTATTACATTATTAGGTACAAAATGAAAGGATTTTGGCTATAGAGACGCAGCGACGCCGAAAAAATGTATTGCTTTTATCTCTTTTTTTATTGTATACCAAAAAGGATTCTAGAAAATATACCCCAAAACGATTTTGGATCAGAGATATTTTCAGGAAACGAAAAGAACAAGGTGTCTACCATCAATTACTTAATGAAATGAGACTTTCAGACACAGAAAAATATTTTAATTATTTGAGAATGACATGTGAGACTTTTAATACCCTATAAATATTGTGGGACCTAAATTAACAAAACTCTATTGTGTAAGAGAGCCAATATCTAGTGATGAACGACTTGCAGTTACATTAAGGCATGTATAAGAATACTTTTTTATTATTAAGTAAATATTTTCATTAAAAGGTTCTTAAAAATTGACAGATCCATTATATACAAGTATTGATCATAAATTTTATTAATTGCTTCATTATTTAATTTTCTATACAACTTATTCTTTATGCATTCACTGTGTAAATACTTCTAATATACATTTAAGGAAAACTTAAATTGTACTATTTTATTTACAGGTACCTTGCTAGTGGCGATAGTATGGTCTCTCTTTCATATGCATTTAGAATTGCTCAGAGTACAGTATCAAGTATTATACTTGAAACTTGCATTGTTTTGTGGGATTTATTAAGTGTTATCTTTATTAGTTATCTTTTAAATACTTACAGGCCAGTTCAGGATCAACATTTTATAATTATAAAGGATCTCATAGCACTGTTCTCTTAGCATTATGTGATGCTAAATATAAATTCATAATGGTTGACATTGGCAGTGAAGGGAGACACAGTGATGGAGGGATTTTTAAAAACTCCAACATGGGAAAAAGGCTTTTAGAAAACTCACTTAATGTTCCAGAACCCTCTATTTTGATAGGTAATGAAGATCCTTTAAATTATTATAACGTTGCTGATGAAGCTTTTCCTCTATCCACTTATATTATGCGTCCATATCCTGGAAAATTTTTGCCACAAGATAAAAGAATTTTTAATTAAAGGTAGAACCAATTTATTTTACTATTAGATTTGAAAAATAACTAAAATAGTTTGTTAGGCTTTCTAGAGGGTGCAGAGTGATTGAAAACGCATTTGGGATACTAGCTGCTCATTGGAGAATATATAGAAATGTTATTATATCTAGTCAACTAACCATAATTGCCATAGTGAAAGCTACAATTTGCTTACACAATTTCATAATTGATAATGAGCAAAATAAAGAAAAGCAGTATTGTAGTGCCACAATTATTGATAGGGAAGATGAAAAAGGAAATATTATTGAAGGAGACTGGAGACGTGAACCTAGGCTAAACCTCCTGCCTGTAAACAGGACAAGCACTAATATGTATGGCAGAGCAGCAAAAAATGAGGAACAGATAAAAAAAAATATTTTATGGAAGATGGAGCAGTCACTTTCCAATGGAATAAATAGCTTAACAATTACAAAATAACTGGAATGAAGGCCTAATTACTTTTAGTAATTTTTTCATCTTAATCTTAATAAAGGCTGTACGCGATTTCTAATATTATCACTTTGGACCTATATGGAGAACATTAGTTAGTTGTTTATATTAAATTTATTTGGTTCTACATTTAATATTCTAAATGTACATTTCCCTTATAAAAACTATTATGTATGTTATTATGTTAATAATTTAATATAGTATATAGATATTTTTTTGGTTTCATTTAATCTTAGGTTCTTTATGAGCCTTATAAAATATTTTTTTTAGAGTTATATTTTATTTTATATATAAGATTGACTTATTCAACCATTTTGATTTTTTTAAATTAAGTAAATCTCACATTTTGTAAATTGTTTCAGATGGTCAACATTGCCTTATTCTGGAGTTATATAGCTTATATTTAGTTCTTTAATTTAATTGATGTGAACATAATGTAAACTTTTTCATTAAACTCGAGAGTATATATTATATTCAATATAATTGTACTAATATAAGTTATATTGTTTTTCTTATAGACTTAAGTTATAATTATGAGCAATACTACACTAAAATATATAATTTATTGCACTAGACATTTTTTTATTACAGATAGGTAGTTGTTTAATGATAAAGCAGTAAAACTAAGGTGAAAAACTGAATCTATGTGTTTAATTAGGAAATAAGACAACAATTTAATTTAATTGTGATATTAACATATAACATACATTCAATTAAACTAAATTGGAATCTTGTAAATATAAATAATACATATATACAAATAAATATAATTTACAAGTATTCTTTGCTGCGCTCATATGCCACTTGCAGCAGCTTGATTTCAAGAAGAGTTCTCTCCTTTTGAGGCATTAATGCCAACATATCAGATATTCTCTGACAGATTGGATTAATATCTGGCATTGTTGGGGCGGGTATCTGTACAGGTTCATTGATTTTTTCAAGGGCTTTCAAAATAGCTCCTTCAACCGCATTTTGACTACCCTTTTGCCTATGTCTCCCCTCATCACCACTAATGGGAGATGTCAGTGGTGATGAAACAGCTGAAGCCGAGGGTGACTCCCTTGGTAGTGTGACATTTGATACAGTGGGCCGGAAACTCAATGTGTCATTGAGGAATGACATATTATCAAAATATTCCCACCCTCTCTTCCTTTTTGCTCCTGACCCACTTGGAAGATACTCTTTACCCTTTAATTCGCACATATGTGTCTCTTAGATTTCTCCACTTTTTTTGGAGAAAATCTAGAGAAAAATTTGGATTTTCCCCAAACTCCTTATAAATCTCTAGCC